>NW_027838599.1:0-267 GCF_054177405.1 Leptonychotes weddellii
ATAAACTGACTCAGTTGATTACATTATTTGCTGAGACCTCAGAGTTTCCCTCCTTTTTGCAAACAGGAAAAAAAAAAGAAGTATTTTTCTTGCCTGTGTTGCCATTTTTCTTCCTCTTCTCATCTTTTTTCCCCTCTCCTTTTCTTCTTTTTTCCTTCCTACTTCCCTCCCTCCCTTTGATACAAGGGAGGAATATATAGTTTTTGTGGAAATCATTTTATTTTTGCTTCGGGTTTTCTTCTGTTAGTTTTCACCATCATAATACTT
>NW_027838600.1:0-267 GCF_054177405.1 Leptonychotes weddellii
TGACACTAATAAATACTAACACTGATATAATAAATATATGTAAAGAACATACCTAATATCTGTGTCTCGTTTTATAATTTACAAATTTCTTTCTCACACATTATTTCATTTATTGATCAAGGTAATCATCCCAAACAAACATGAAAACTTAAAGTGGATGAAGCAAAGTTAAGGACTGCCTGTGTCAGTCTGGATTTAGGATGTATGTCGAGTCCTCTTCCCATGGCCCATGGGGTAAACATCTGGTGGCTGACAGCAAGTGTCGAA
>NW_027838601.1:0-267 GCF_054177405.1 Leptonychotes weddellii
TTGCTTAGGCTCAGGTCATGATCCCAGGGTCCTGGAAAGGAGGCCTGCATCGGGCTCCCTGCTCGGCAGGAAGCCTGATCCCCACTCTGCCTGCTGTTACCCCTGCTTGTGAGTGCGCGCTCTCTTTCCCTGACAAATAAAATAAATAAAATTTTTTAAAAAAGGTAATGGATAGGGCGCCTGGGTGGCTCAGTCGGTTAAGCGACTGCCTTCGGCTCAGGTCATGATCCTGGGGTCCCGGGATCGAGTCCCGCACCGGGCTCCCTG
>NW_027838602.1:0-267 GCF_054177405.1 Leptonychotes weddellii
TTGACTTTTTGGGGATTTTAAGGAGAAAACTCTCAGTCTTTCACCACAGAGAATGATATACATATGACTTATTTTTCATAAATATCCTTTATCATAATTTTTAAAGAATTATTTATTTATTTATTTATTTGAGAGCATGCAAACCCAAGAGTGGGGAGGGGCAGAGGGAGAGAATCTCCAAGCAGACTCCCGACTGAGTACAGAGCCCTCCCTGGAGCTCAATCTGAAGACTCTTGAGATCATGACCTGAGCCCAAACCAAGAGTCG
>NW_027838603.1:0-267 GCF_054177405.1 Leptonychotes weddellii
TTTGTCCCTATCATAATGATATATACACTTTATGAGATTTTATTGATCATATGATTTTTTTTAATGCTTTTTCTTTTTTTTTTTTTTTTAAAGATTTTATTTATTTATTTGACAGAGAGAGACACAGCGAGAGAGGGAACACAAGCAGGGGGAGTGGGAGAGGGAGAAGCAGGCTCCCCGCAGAGCAGGGAGCCCGATGCGGTACTCAATCCCAGGACCCTGGGATCATGACCTGAGCTGAAGGCAGTCGCTTAACCAACTGAGCCA
>NW_027838604.1:0-267 GCF_054177405.1 Leptonychotes weddellii
TACTCTCAAATCTAGCTTTGCCAAAACATCCAAATGTGTGTATAGATGTACCTCCAGAAGAGCAGCCACATTTTGTTTGCCTTCACATCCCCAGAGATATACCAGTGCCTGGCCCAGAGCTGGTGGGTGACCCATTCATCTCTGTAAAGGCGGTCCTTGAACATAAAGTCATGAGGTCCCATACTTTTGTGGTATCTGCCTTGTATCCAGTCATGTGCTGAACACCTCCTTGACTCACAGGAAATGTGATGGCTAATTGTTCTCCTT
>NW_027838605.1:0-267 GCF_054177405.1 Leptonychotes weddellii
AAGAAAATCAAGGGTCTGGGCCCTGGGAGCCGAGGTGAGCGCAGTTCATGTCACGGACTGCCCAGACAGACAGTGAAAACTTTGACCTGTGTCTTGACCATGGAGGGTGGGGAGAGAGGAGGCCTTGGGCCAGAGGCAGGAGAGAAGGTGGGTCTTTCTGAGACCTCCCTCCTAACTGTGTTAATCCTGGGCCAGCTACGTCCTCCCACTGAGGACAAGGCACGTGCAGGGTGGGTACTCAGGAACTGTTTTCTGAATGGGTGGGTA
>NW_027838606.1:0-267 GCF_054177405.1 Leptonychotes weddellii
AACAGGAGCTGTCCCCCTGTGTTGATATCACGGGGAGAGAAATGGAGGATTGCATACCCTAACATCCATTTCCTCTTCTGCTGATCTCCCAGGGCCCTCCAGTAGCCAAATCCAGCCCAAAACCAGAGGGTAAAGACAGTTGTGGATACAGCCCATCTAGGTCAGCTCACGGGGCTGAATCATTGGACAGAGAACTGATCGAGAAGGCCAAAGGGAAGGACCACTTGCACATTTAGCTGCAAGACGGTCTGGGAAATGTATTTCCTA
>NW_027838607.1:0-267 GCF_054177405.1 Leptonychotes weddellii
CTATGGGACCGGAGGTCCCTCAGAGCCTAAGACGGGCTGCCTGTGTCCTTGAATGGAGAAGGGGCCGAGGGGAGAGGAGGCGGGTTTCACAGATGGCCCATCGGGCAGGGGACAACCATGGTTATGGGAGGAAACGGCCCAGTCTCAGGCCGCCACTACTGGGTGCGGGGACACGTGGGTCCGCTGGTGACGTCCACGGATGTCTGCTCACCGGCGGCTCGTCTAACCTGCCTGTCCGTTGAAATCACCTGCACCACTTCCTAGAGA
>NW_027838608.1:0-267 GCF_054177405.1 Leptonychotes weddellii
CTTGACTTGTGGCACCTTCCTCCTCTTCAAAACCAGCACTGTGGCACCTTTAAATCTCTCTCTCTCTGGCCCTCCTGTCTCTCTTTTAGAAGGACCCTTATAATTACATTGGGCCACCTAGATAATCCAGGATCATTTCCCCCAACTCAAGATCCTTAATTTAATCATATCTCTAAGGTCCCTTTACCTATGTAAGGTAACATATTCACATGTTGAGGGATTAGCACATGGATGTCTCTGGGCGGGGGGGGGGGGGGGGGGGGGGGG
>NW_027838609.1:0-2248 GCF_054177405.1 Leptonychotes weddellii
CATATGATACACGTCTTTCTCTGGTTGACTTATTTCGCTCAGCATTACACCCTCCAGTTCCATCCACGTCATTGCAAATGGCAAGATCTCATTCCTTTTGATGGCTGCATAATAGTCCATTGTATATATATACCACATCTTCTTTATCCATTCATCTGTCGATGGACATCTTGGCTCTTTCCACAGTTTGGCTATTGTGGACATTGCTGCTGTAAACATCGGGGTGCACATAGCCCTTTGGATCCCTACATTTGTATCTTTGGGGTAAATACCCAGTAGTTAGGAGCTATTATTGTACCCAATTTTTATAGGAGTGGAGACTAAGTTTCAGCTAAGTTAAGTAACTTTCTCTAGGTTATACCAGTATAGTAAGTTGCATGTCTGAGACTCACATATATGTTTGACTTCAGAATCTGCGCTCTTCACCTCTAGATGACACTGAATCCATATCAATGCAATGAAATTGTTATCGACGTCCTTCATACTTCAAAGATGACAAAAGGATCAGGGAGATTAACAACACGGGGAAAACCTTCACAGGGTCAATCTTAGGTCCAGCATGGGAAATTCAAGAAAATTAAAAAGGAAAGTTTGACTTTGAGGCTCAACCAACAAGGCTAGAAACAAAACAGTAATTCTAAAACTATTCTAACTAAAATATTCTCAACTATTCTAAAATAGAGATGGGATTCTTAGAAGAAATGGATTTATGACCTTCTCTATTTGTCTTTAACCCTCTACTAAAGGATTGGGAACTGCTTTTTCCAACTTGCAGATTGATGCCATTTGAGAGGCTCTTGGAGCACTGCTGGGACTAAGGTACAGCCTTGATTTTGTAAGGATGCGTTTGTCATTTTCTGTGGGCTTGAGTCTGGCTTGAGATTAAGGACACCATCCTGGTCATAATGACCTGATATGGAATGTCTTTTTAAACCTTTCCTTAGATTTGAGTGTAGATCAGATTGTATGTGCAAGGGCAAAGGGCATGACTGCAAAGTCTGTTCATCAGCGGTTAATGAAGGGTTTTGCAAGCATTTCTCTTTGTGATAGTTTATGGTGTGTTCCTATACTCAAGAGACTTATGTGTTTATTTTTGTTTAAATTTTTTATTGTTATGTTAATCACCATACATTACATCATTAGTTTTGGATGTAGTGTTCCATGATTCATTGTTTGTGCATAACACCCAGTGCTCCATGCAGAACGTGCTCTCTTTAATACCCATCACCAGGCTAACCCATCCTCCCACCGCCCTCCCCTCTAGAACCCTCAGTTTGTTTTTCAGAGTCCATAAGAGACTTATGTTTTAATTGAGCAGATAAATAGCAATAAAAATCATAGCATCTTTAGAAAAAAATAGATCAGAGGTTACAGATTTAAGAATAAATAGCTGTCACTGGCCAGTAGAAAGTTATGTTTAATTTGGCCCTCAAAATGCTTTAAAAATATTGAACTAGTTACTAACATGTAAAAATATTGAATCTTAAGTTGTCGTAAAAAAAGAAAACTACAATATGATTTTAAGTTTAAATATTTTATTTATACCAGTAACAGAATATATTTTACTTTCCTGGCTTTAATGGAAGTAAATTCATCAATAATATTTTCAAAATCTACTTCATTGCTTATTTCATGTTTCATTGGGAGAATTGCCATGTTTGACAATTTCTCTTGACCGAGTAATGATGTTAAAAAATTTTAATGAAGTTAATTATATGAATTAGCTGATTAAAAAAATTAAATGAATTAAATGAATTTTAATGAAGTTAATTCTGTATGTCTTTTTTTCCATTATTAAATATTTTTAAACTACTTTAGTATTCTGGAAAAAATTAACCACTAAAAATTACATAAAAACTTGTATATAGAGGTGCATATTTTTCTTTCACCTTAGTCTCCAGTATGATTCAGCGTAACACTGATCTTTATTTAAAATTTTAACATTTGGCTCACCAGAGATTTTTTTCTGCATGATTTTGTTTTTTTTAAATATTGAATTAAAATGTTATTTATCTTGACTTCTGAATTTTTGACACTTGCCTCACCTGGATTCTGGCTCTATCATGGGGATGAGTACACCTCCATCATTGAGCCATTCAGTATTACAGCTCTGTTCTGCAGGAGGACAAGAGGGCTCCAACATCCACTGCCAGTGATCTCTCAGGGTAGCTATTTTTCCTTGCATTTTAGAATACTGCATGTATTTTAAGAAAAATGCCCATGTGTCTGCAGACATATCTTTTTTTTT
>NW_027838610.1:0-267 GCF_054177405.1 Leptonychotes weddellii
TCAAATGGCCAAATACAAGTATCTTGCCCTGGCTTTCTCCTATATGAAGTTTTATGTGATTTCCATTGTCTTTTTTTTTTTTTTTAAAGATTTTATTTATTTATTTGACAGAGAGACAGCGAGAGCAGGAACACAAGCAGGGGGAGTGGGAGAGGGAGAAGCAGGCTTCCTGCCGAGCAGGGAGCCCGATGTGGGACTCGATCCCAGGACCCTGGGATCATGACCTGAGCCGAAGGCAGACGCTTAACGACTGAGCCACCCAGGCGC
>NW_027838611.1:0-267 GCF_054177405.1 Leptonychotes weddellii
GCCGTCTATCCTCCCGAATATCGCCTCGGATTCACTTCTCCGCACGTCCTACCTTCCAGAAAGTGGTTGCTTTTCCGATGAGAGAGTTGTTGCTCTTTTTTTCTTCGATCTCCTGTTGAGTTTGTAGGTGTTTAGAATGGTTTGATCCCTATCCAGCTGAATTCCTGAGAGGAGACGAAATCCAGGTCTCCTACTCCTCCGCCATCTTCTATTTTATCACCATTGACTTTTTTTTGGACTGAGAAAACCCAGAATTGTATGGTAACA
>NW_027838612.1:0-267 GCF_054177405.1 Leptonychotes weddellii
GTTCTACTTCTTTTATAATTATTGCCATATTATTGCCTGATCTCACATTATCTTGTGTCTCTTGTGCACCTCTACAACTCATCTTTATATTCTCGCTGTCCTTTCTTGGAGATGTTTTTATTGCATTCCTCTCATATTGCACAGGCCACGCAGTAGGTGCTCTGTGAATATTTAGAAAGACAAAGCTTGAAGCAAATAGAGGAGATTATGTCACCTGGTATCTTTTTTCCCCATTATTTGTTTGTTTGGGTTTTAGTTTTTTCAATG
>NW_027838613.1:0-267 GCF_054177405.1 Leptonychotes weddellii
GTACTGGCCTCCACAATGGTGAAGGCCGGAGAGCCTGTGAGGACTGAATGAGACCGTGCACACAGAGTGCTCACGGTTCGCCCAGAGAAGCACATCGGTTCACCCGGCAGCTATCCATCACCTACCGTGTTCCAGGCATTGGGCTGGATGTGGAGGTGCCCAAGGATGGATGAAGCTTCAGGAAGCTTACACTCTGGTCAGGGAGACACGAGACATGGGCGACCAACACTTAAACAAGACAGTCGTGGCTGGTGAAATATGACAAGC
>NW_027838614.1:0-267 GCF_054177405.1 Leptonychotes weddellii
TGCAAAAACAAGGGGTGGCTCATGAGCATGAGTTTGCCAACCCCTAATGCAAGATGAATGTCTGGGGTGCCTGGGTGGCTCAGTCGTTAAGCGTCTGCCTTCGGCTCAGGTCATGATCCCAGGGTCCTGGGATCGAGCCCCGCATCGGGCTCCCTGCTCCGCAGGAAGCCTGCTTCTCCCTCTCCCACTCCCCCTGCTCGTGTTCCCTCTCTCGCTGTGTCTCTCTCTGTCAAATAAATAAATAAAATCTTTAAAAAAAAAAAAAAA
>NW_027838615.1:0-267 GCF_054177405.1 Leptonychotes weddellii
CTGAAACTAATGTAACATCATGTGTCAACTATACTCAGATAAATAAATAATAAATAAATAAATAAATAAATAAATAAATAAATAAATAAATAAAAGAAAGAACCTCCATAACAAAGATCCAGGAAATGTCACGAGGTGTCATCTCATAGGGGAACAAGCTAGAGTACATTAAAACCTTTGAAATAAAAGTTACTTAACCCAAAAGAAAGGTTATACCGTAATTAAATGGTAGAACTAACACAGATCACCAGGTATAAGCCTAAACAT
>NW_027838616.1:0-267 GCF_054177405.1 Leptonychotes weddellii
TCTAGCAATGAGGAGCCTGGGACCCTGGCTAAGCCAGTTAACCTCAGCAGGCCACTGGTCTTCATCTAGAGCACAAGTGGGTTGGACCAAGGAAACTTGTGTCTCTTTCCACTGAGACGCACTTAAGATTTTTCTTTTTTTTAAAGATTTATTTATGCATTCTATTATTTATTTAATTTTTAAAATTTAAATTCAATTAATTAACATATAATGTATATTGGTTTCAGAGGTAGAGGTCAGTGATTCATCAGACTTTTATAATACCCG
>NW_027838617.1:0-267 GCF_054177405.1 Leptonychotes weddellii
AGTGGGGCTCCCTGCTCAGCGGGGAGTCTGCTTCTCCCTCTCCCTCTGCTGCTCCCCCTGCTTGCGCTCTCTCTCTCTCTCAAATGAATAAATAAAATCTTTTAAAAAATGAAAATAAAAATTGGGGGGAGGGAGGACGTATGTAACTGTATCAACATCCTAGTGTCTATCCTCTGCATGGATTATTTTGAAACGTTGGGTGCACCTATTTTTTGAAACGTGTTGAGTAATTGTGAATATGGATTCATATTAGCATTTTAAATATTA
>NW_027838618.1:0-267 GCF_054177405.1 Leptonychotes weddellii
AACAATGAATCATGGAACACTTTATCTAAAACTAATGATGTAATGTATGGGGATTAACATAAGAATAAAAAAAAAAAACTTTAAAAAAAAAAGAATGAAGCCTCAAGAGGCAAAAGAATAAAGAAAGTAATCAATAGGATTTATCTTGGTAAAGCCACAGGAAGAAATAAAGAGGTGATATCAGGATGGAAAGTATAAAGAACTTCTGATTTAAAGAAATGTAAACAAAATAAGCAACGGGTCTTTCACCTCACAAAATAGCCATGG
>NW_027838619.1:0-267 GCF_054177405.1 Leptonychotes weddellii
AGGTAAAAGACCCCATCTCAGAGGGCTGGGAGAAACTCCAAGGAGGGTTTACAAGTTCAAAGCTGCCAGACTGAGTCTGAGACACTAAGTCTTGCCATGAAATGCAACTGGGTCTTTGAAGCCAGGGGTATTGCTCAGAGCATGCAATCCGTGCAGATTCTAATGATGCCTGCAAGGAGGCATCCTGGATCAACCGGTCGCAAACTATCTGCTTCTCATCAACGCTATGAAAAGAACAAAAACACCTTTTATAATATTAACATCCTT
>NW_027838620.1:0-2248 GCF_054177405.1 Leptonychotes weddellii
TACCCATCCACCTTGGCCCCACGTTTTCCTTCCATAAACCTGGAAGTGTTTCTCAGCCCTTTGGAGACCATCATTGAGAGGTTCGGCCATGGTCTTCTCTGTGTTGGGCTCCCTGAGATTCCTTTCTTGTTTACCACCACTGCTTTCTCTGACTTTGGATTTTGTCACCAGGGAGTGGCCAAACCTAGTCTGTTTGGGAACCCCAGGCTAGGTGCTCAAGTCATAATTTGTTTTTGGGTTTTTTTTAAAAAATATTTATTTGAGAGAGAGAGAGAGAGCACAAGCAGGGGGAGGGCCAGTGGAAGAGGGAGAAGTAAACTCCCGACTAAGCAGGGAGCCCAAAGCAGGGCTCAATCCCAGGACACCAAGATTGTGACCCGAGCCTAAGGGCTTAACTGACTGAGCCATTCAGGCGCCCCAAAGTCGTAATTTGTTGAAAAATCTGCACCTGAGGTTTTTTTTTTTTTCCCCCTTAAGATAACTGTGGACAACCTAATCCGCTGAGTGTAGTCCAGACTTCTACACCCATCAGCACCAGAGAGGTAATGATAGTGCTGGTGGGAAGAATGGAGGACTCACCTGTGGACTGTGCTGTGTCCTTAAGGGGCAAGAATGGCCAGAGCTCTGGGCAGGGCACTGCCTTAAGGACTGATGGTGGGAACTTCCTCTCCAGTGAAGTACAGGTACTTAACGCAGAGGGTTCTTCCAACAACTTCCAAGTGACTCCTCTGTTTCGGCCCTGCCCTCCCACCAGGCACCAGGGCCCCCTGCAGGCCCCTTCCTGGTATGTCCTCTGAAATGAGACCCTGATCCCACATATGTGTGTCTGTGTGTGGGGGGGTAAGGCCTCCACAGGTTGCCACACACCTGACCCAGGGACCCTCTTCCTTCTGGTAGGGACCCTCCTTCGGGTGAAGAGGGAGGCCTGGACTGACTCTTGATCTTCTGGGCAAGGCCCCAAACAGGAGGGAATCCCCGTCTTTTCTGGGAGAGGCCACGCCCCACCTGGCTCCCAGTCCTTCCTGGCCAGGGGAAGGCTGGAAGTGGCCCAGTGACCCATCACCTCCCTGGGCCCAGCGGACTTCCTCTGAGACAGCTGCCTGGGAACACAGCCCAGAGCGGTGGTGAGATGCTCAGATGAATGTCGACTCTTTCGGGACCAGCAGTCAACTATTACAGAAAGAGAAGAAATTAAATCACTTGGAGGCTGGCGTCCCACGGTGAGAATTTCTCCCAGTGTACTGGGTGGAATCGGAGGAAGTGACTCTGACCTGAGTGGGTGTACATGACAACTTTGTCACTACTAACGTGAGACCAGCCAAATTCTCAGTCACCAGTCAGGGTGTTCAGGGACGTCCCTCCCCTCTGGCCTGTCAGGATTAAGGTCCCCTGCCTGTGAGGCTCCTGCAGACCTCCAGCCAGCTCACAGCCCCCACAGTGAGTGGTTTTCCACCAAACACCCACATACAGTTATTCAGCACCTTCTCTGAGAATATCCCACTCTCACAATGGGAGAATTTACATTCTGGAAATTGGCAAACACTACAGAGCAGGGATGGATTTTTGTTCTTCTGAAGGCCTGGACTTAAGAAAATGATGACATAATGGAATGAATGTACCCTAGATTTAAACACGTGAAGTGTTTTGGTCCATGACAATGAGTAGGCCACAAAAATCTGAAGTAGTTAATGGAGAAACAGCCTTTAGTAGTACCATGACAACATAAAGAAAAATGTCACACCATGTAAGAATGAGAAAAATTTTAACATTTACCTTTGTTGTGTGCATGGCTAATTTGTAATTGAAAAGGGAACTAGCCATAATCACATCAAAGAAAACAGGCAAACGGTACAAACAGAAATTGTACCAAAGAACACATACAGGCGGTAAATAAACACAAGAAAAAATGCTGAAAGTAAATCCTTAGGAAATGCAATTACAACATAGCACTACGCACATACTAAAAGGACTGTCATTAGACGCCCTATGAAGTACTGGCAGGGACTGGACATATTGGAGCTCTCATACATGCCTGGTGGGAATGAAATAGTGAACAGCTCAGATCCCACTTTGGCCCTTTCATGAAACTGTTAAACACTCACATACAGGTGACTTAGCCACTGTGCTTCTGAGTTTTAACAGAGGAGAAATGAAACCTCTACCCGCATTAAGAATACATACAGAGGGGTAAATATGCAAAAGTCAAAAACTGGAAATAACCCACATGCTCCAAACAGATGAAGAGATC
>NW_027838621.1:0-267 GCF_054177405.1 Leptonychotes weddellii
TCGCCTTCTTCGGACTCTTGGCCACTTTCTTGGCGACAGCCGCCGCCGCGGGCTTCTTGGCCTTCTTGGGGGTCTTCTTGGCGCTCTTCTTGGGGGTGCTCGCCCCCGCGGCCTTCTTGGGTTTCTTGGCCGCCCCGGAGGCCCTCTTGGGCTTGGCCGCGCCCGCCTTCTTGGCTTTGGGCTTGGCTTCCCCGGAGGCCGCCTTCTTGTTGAGCTTGAAGGAGCCCGAGGCGCCGGTGCCCTTGGTCTGCACCAGGGTGCCCTTGC
>NW_027838622.1:0-267 GCF_054177405.1 Leptonychotes weddellii
TTGGTTCAATGGCTCAGTAACATTATTCAGGTACCAGGTTTTTTTTTTCTTTTTCTTTTTCTTTTTCCTTTGAGGGTTAGACAGTTTATCGAGAACTTCCCCTCCCACCCTCACAGTCTCTAGGTCACTTTTTCCCCCTGTGCTAGCCTCAGGAAGATGGCTAGGGCCAGGGGCGTGGCGTACCCACTCCAGGAGGCTCGCAAGGTGGCTGTAGCTCTCTTCTTCATACTGCGTGCACACAGCTGAGGGGTTCACCTCCTCATATAG
>NW_027838623.1:0-267 GCF_054177405.1 Leptonychotes weddellii
GAAAGCATTCATAGGACCTAGCTAATGCATTTGAGTAAGAACTGGGAGTCTGTACAGGCATGCATCTTGAGGAGGTGAGATTGGGGTAGGGACAGACAAATTTAAGACTGGGTAGGGGAAGTCAGAATGGCTAAAATTAACAAGTCAGGAAATGACAGATGTTGGCGGGGATGCGGAGAAAGGGGAACCCTCCTACACTGTTGGTGGGAATGCAAGCTGGTGCAGCCACTCTGGAAAACAGTATGGAGGTTCTTCAAAAAGTTGAAA
>NW_027838624.1:0-267 GCF_054177405.1 Leptonychotes weddellii
AGATGGCACCCAACCGCAGTAAGATACAGAATCGTTCCGTCTCCTCAGAGGAGCTCCCCCATGCAACGCCTTTACACACTTAGAATTTTTCAGCGATAGTTTCAATGAGTCATCCTGTGATCCTTAATATTTCCAGAAATGATCACTTTGAACTTTGCACTGCCCTGACATTTCATGTCTGAATGACCCCGTGTGCTTGTTGTCGAGGGGCTCCAGCTTTAACGTGAAGTCTTGCTGGATTCCCGTGGAGACTCAGACGAGGCCCTT
>NW_027838625.1:0-267 GCF_054177405.1 Leptonychotes weddellii
CTGATGGTGTCTGGCCAAGGTTCTGAACGAAGTGGGGAAGAAAGCAACTTCAGTGGGAGGAGTGGGGGTAGCATCTCTAGACCTTGACAGCATCATAGATGTCTCTGGGAAAAAAAAAAAGAAGGAAAGAAAGAAAAAAGAAAGAAGGAAAGAAAGAAAAAAGGAAGAAGGAAAGCAAGCAAGCTTTTTTTTTTTTTTTAATTAAAAATTTTATTTATTTGGGCGCCTGGGTGGCTCAGTTGGTTAAGCGACTGCCTTTGGCTCAGG
>NW_027838626.1:0-267 GCF_054177405.1 Leptonychotes weddellii
GATCAATCAATGATCTCTTCCTCTGAAACCAATAATACATTATATGTTAATTAATTGAATTTAAGTTAAAAAAAATAAACTTTACATGATTTAAAGCAAGTGCCTCCAAAAAACAAACAAGAAAAAAAATCTAAAAGTTCATAGCCATGTTGAAATTAAAACTTTAGAGTAAGCCTGAAGATGTTTCTTACTGATCCTTGTAGCAGATTATGACAGAGGAACAGGAAAAGAGAAAGGAGCAAACATTATTGTATTCTTAGTATTTTT
>NW_027838627.1:0-267 GCF_054177405.1 Leptonychotes weddellii
TATCCAGTAAGTATATTTTCAAAACTATTAAATAGTTCACACATATGAAAGGGTTTACAGAAAGACAATAAACACCTAAAAAAATGTCTAAAAGACCAATATTTGGGAAGTACTGGGAAGCGGCAAGGTCCACAGCTACCTCATTTGGGTTTCTTTTTTTTTTTTTTTAAGATTTTATTTATTTATTATTTGAGAGAGACCGAGAGAGAGAGAGAGAGAGAGCATGAGTGGAGAGAGAGAAGCAGGCCCCCCGCGGAGCAGGGAGCC
>NW_027838628.1:0-267 GCF_054177405.1 Leptonychotes weddellii
TGCCCATTAAATGCAACAGCACAAGGCTCTTTGTCAATGTATCCTTTGGTAAGCAACTTGTCTATAAATTTGGTCAAACCTTCTTAAATTTCTCAGCAATCCACCTTCTGGAAGCTTGTCATGGTTATGAAAGCCTTAAATTTAATTTTACCATAACTTAAGTAATTTAAAGATTTAAATAATTCAGAGAAGATTTTGGTTAATGGTGTCATTAATCAAAACTGATTTTATGAAATGTCTTATATAATAAAATAAAAAAGAAGCTTA
>NW_027838629.1:0-267 GCF_054177405.1 Leptonychotes weddellii
CAACTAGTTACTGATTAAGAGTGATGAGGCCTGAATAAGACCTACAGCCTTGGGCCACACTGTTTAAGCTTTCCTGCTGAAACTCAATCAAGTAGCCATTTCTAATATCTTTTTCAAGAGTTGCATTTGTAGAAGGTGGGTAATTGAGAGGTAACCACAGGTTGCTCTGCTGTGGTTTCTTTCTTTCTTTCTTTTCTTTACTTTCTTTCTTTCTTTCTTTCTTTCTTTCTTTCTTTCTTTCTTTCTTTCTTTCTTTCTTTCTTTCTT
>NW_027838630.1:0-267 GCF_054177405.1 Leptonychotes weddellii
GCCTGGGAGAAGGGTACAAGATCACCCCTGACTGAGAACCACTGTTCTAGGCAGCTGTACCCTGTCGAGCCGGTTCCCTGTCTCTTCTCACCTGGCTCTGGGATGCTCAGGCCATCAGTTGTTTGCACAGACCCTGGCTCTGTGTTCCTCCCTAGCCAGCTCGGGGCCTATCCCAGGGGGACAGCTAGGGCAACCTGTCCCAGCCCTGCCCAACCTGAAGGTGCAGGAAGGAACCCTTGTGGCTCAGTCAGGTGGACGGGTGGGGCC
>NW_027838631.1:0-2248 GCF_054177405.1 Leptonychotes weddellii
GTGTTCACTGGGGACGTTGCAGGTGACCGTGTGCTCGTGTTTGCTGGGGATGCTGAGGGTGACCGTGTGCTCATGAGTGTCCGTTGGGGACGCTGCAGTTGAGCAGGTGTTTCAGGTTTGGATCAGGTCCCCTTAGAGTGGGCATCACACCCCTGCATGGACGTCCATATCCATCGGTATTCTGCAGAGCTCAGAATGCCGCCATTCTAGCCATCAGCCCTTGTCACCTGCGGGCCTTGCTGTACAGCCACCAGTGGATCTGCCAAAGGTCCAATGACAAGGGGGCACCGCTGCTGGACCTACACAGTCTGAGTTACCGCTTTTACCTTTTCTCCGCTGTCTGCATCCCCCTCCAGGGCTGGGGGTTCCACTGGCTTCCCCACCCCCTGGCCCTCGGGAGAGACAGCCAGCTGTAGGGCAGTATCTTCCAGTGAAGGGAGCCCTCATGTCATCCACAGGTCTACGAGGATGACGTGGTCCTGTGGTGTCACCGGCCACCCCCACCACTGGGCCCTGCAGAGCGTAGGGCCCCAACTAGGAGACACACCCTGCTTCAATGGCACACCCATTATGCACGTGGAGACAGGAAGGTTGCTGAGCCCCAGCCTCAGGACTTAAAAGACAGGAGAAGGCCCCCAGATCCCCAGGATCTTCTGAGTTTGGGAGTGAGGAAGCGCAATGAGGACAAGAACAGGGAGAGTCCTGCCATGTCTGTTACTTCTGCTGCCCCCTGCACGTGTCCCGGAGGCACAAGAAGCCACACTTTAAACAGCAAGGGCTTCTGAATTTGCATCTGGGTAAGGAGACCAGAGGTGGTGGCCTGGGGAGAGGGTGCCCCCATCTGCACCCTGGCTGGGGCCCCGTGGGGAGCAATCCCAGGGGACTGACCTCGTGGAAGGCACCACAGGAGGAAAGGGTCAGGCGCCAGGGCCTCAGTCCCCCTGCCAGGGGAAGAAAGGGCACAGCGAGTGGCCAGCAGCCCTGCTGGCTGGCTGGAAGGGCCCAGCCATCCGCATCATAGACCAATGGAGGACAGGGAAGCATGGGGGTGGGGACACTCCAGGACACTCACCGTTGGCCCGGGGTGCCCAGGTTTTCCTGGGAAGCCGATCTCTCCAGGTAAACCCTGAGAAGGGAACCACATGGAAACGGTCAGTCTGGCCTCTGTGGAGCATCAGGGCCTTTTTCCCAATGTCTTGCCTGGCACTGTCTAAGGCCTCTGGCTCTGATGAGGACACGCAGCGGCGGATACACCTCAGGGCCTCTGAATGCCCTTACTGAAGGCCACTGTGGAGCACAGAGTCGTCACTCCATGTCTGGTCTGCATTCAGGCCCACCACCACATCGGCTCCAACCTGGTAGGATGGGCAGAATGGCCTCCCTGGGTGCTGGGTGCTGGGTCTGCCCCACCCTCCCCCTCTGCCCACAGGGGACCTTTCCCAGCTGCACAGAATTGTGTGTTGGGAGGATGTGACCAGTGTCTAGTCTCAGCACCAAACCACAAACTAGTAATGGGCATCCCCAGACTAATATACCTCCCCCTACGTGTCTGTCTTAGAAGCAGCCAACCAACCTGCTACATGAGCTCAAGAGGTATTTCTAGTCTCCTCTCAGGGCCTGAAAGCCCAGAGGCTAGAGGGTGGCTGTAAGAGTCCTCCTTGTCTATGCCTTTGCTCTCCTCTTGGACGAAGGACAAACAGATGGCCACACACAGAGATGTTCTTATTCCCACGGGCCATGAAACCCTCCCCTAAGTGCCCCTGCAGAAGAAAATCAAAGCCACGCTTACCGGGGGGCCTCCGGGTCCAGGGGGGCCTGGGGCGCCAGGTGGTCCTGGAGGGCCCTATAAAGAAAGAGCAGGGCGTGGGTTACAATCGTGCATGGAGCAGCCTCCTGGCGACAATACCTTGAGAGAGGGGAGGAGGGAGGGGGACATGGTGACCCCGTGAGGCCTCATCGTCGCAATGCTTTATTCTCAAACAGAAAAAGAACAAAAGCAAAGAGAAAAAACATCTGAAGTAAAATCTGCAAAACGTTGACACCTGTCATACTTGGGTGATGGGTACATAGCTGTTATGTTGTCTATTCTTTCCATTTAAAATACTGGAGTATTTATTTATTTATTTATTTATTTTATTTATTTATTTTTATTCTTATGTTAATCCCCATACATTACATCATTAGTTCTAGATGAAGTGTTCCATGATTCATTGTTCGTGCACAACACCCAGTGCTCCATGCAGAACGT
>NW_027838632.1:0-267 GCF_054177405.1 Leptonychotes weddellii
TAGACTGGGTATAAAGCACCTTGTCATTTTTGGATGACAGATCCTATGTAATGGCCAGCACAAACCCCGACCTAATCATGTTGTGAAATCCACACTGTGTTGTAATATATTGCTTTCAAGTTTTGCAGGAATACTTTTACTCTGAATTCATGAGGTCAGAGAAGGTAAAATTGCATTTTGAGGTGGAACACCAAAGATGGGTATAGCACACTGAAAACAGGATGGTTGTGAGCAAAGCTTGCCCTGTGCCAATTTGTAATGTCAATG
>NW_027838633.1:0-267 GCF_054177405.1 Leptonychotes weddellii
ATTTTGGAAAGTGGTTTTTTTGTTTAATTTTTTAAATTTTATTATGTTATGTCAGTCACCATACAGTATGTCATTAGTTTTTGATGTAGTGTTCCATGATTTGTTGTTTGCGTATAACACTCAGTGCTCCATGCAGAACGTGCCCTCCTTAATACCCATCACCAGGCTAACCAATCCCCCCTCCCCCCTCCCCTCTAAAACCCTGTTTATTTCTCAGAGTCCATAGGCTCTCATGGTTCATCTCTCCCTCCGATTCCCCCCCCCCTT
>NW_027838634.1:0-267 GCF_054177405.1 Leptonychotes weddellii
GACGCAGCGCACATGGGGCAGAACATGAGAGACCCGGAGACCTGGCCCTCACGGGCACCGGGGGGGTGGGGGGGCTCTCCTCCATCTGCCCTCCTGGCTCAGGCATGCAGAGTCCTGGGTCCTGTTCAGGGGACCTTGTCTGACCTCCCCTGCTGAGGACACCAGCACAGGCCGGTCACTTCCCTGGCTTCTCTGCCAACCTTTGTCCCAGCCTTTAAAACTTTCTCTCCCAGATGGCTTGTGACACCGTCCCGTTTCCTTCCCTTC
>NW_027838635.1:0-267 GCF_054177405.1 Leptonychotes weddellii
AATAGGCAAAGGACCTGAATAGACATTTTTACAAAGAAAACATACAAATGGCCAACAGAGATTTGGGTAACTGTGAAGCGGGGGAGACCCTGGCCAGGCCAAGGCTGAGGACACTGGATCTCATTGTCCTCCCAGTCTTTTGATCCCTTCCCTCAAACCCATCAATAAAATGGTCTTTCCAAACGAACAAACAGACAACCACACAAATGACCAAAAAATACATGACAAGGTTCTCAACATCACTAATCATCAGGGAAATGCAAATCA
>NW_027838636.1:0-267 GCF_054177405.1 Leptonychotes weddellii
TTGTGTATTTTTGCTTTTCTTGCCCTTGCCTGAGGAGACAGATCCAAAAACATGTTGCTAATAAGACTGATGCCTAAGAGATTTCTTTTTCTTTTAAGAGTTTTATGGTTTCTACCTATGTTTTCTTTTAAGAAACTAACTATATTTTCTTTCAGTTTTATGGTTTCAGATCTTACATTTAGGTCTTTTTTTTTTTTTTAAAGATTTTATTTATTTATTTGACAGAGAGAGACACAGCGAGAGAGGAAACACAAGCAGGGGGAGTGG
>NW_027838637.1:0-267 GCF_054177405.1 Leptonychotes weddellii
CCCATCCCCAATCTTCTGTTTCCCGTTATTTCTTCCTAGAATGTATTACTTCCTGAAATATTCTTATTTATTTGATCATTATTTGGTTTCAGTTCCCTCACCCAATATAATCTCAAGAGAGAAGCTTCTATCTCTGTCTTATTGACCAAAATAACTCGAGGCTTAAAACACATGAAAGATGGGTACCAGTAAAACTAGACTGAAAAACAAAGGAAAGAGGAAGATATGGTATCTTGGGAAGAGCTCTCTAAACTAGGAGGGCAGTAA
>NW_027838638.1:0-267 GCF_054177405.1 Leptonychotes weddellii
CCCCTCCCTGTTCATGCTCTCTCTATCTCTGTCTCTCTCCCTCAAGTAAATAAATAAATAAAATCTTAAAAAAAAAAAAAAAATTCTACCAGACTTTTAAGTCTCTACAAAATACTACTTCCTCTTTTAATTCCTGTCTTTGCCCAGTCATAATTTCATTTGTTTTTTTTTTTTAAATTCTGCTTTGCCATAGATCTCTTTGAAACCTCTATCATGGCACTCCTACACAACATTGTGTGGATTTTCAAAAAATGTCTTCCGCATGCA
>NW_027838639.1:0-267 GCF_054177405.1 Leptonychotes weddellii
TTACTGGGCGCCTGGGTGGCACAGTTGGTTAAGCGACTGCCTTCAGCTCAGGTCATGATCCTGGAGTCCCAGGATCGAGTCCCGCATGGGGCTCCCTGCTGGGCAGGGAGTCTGCTTCTCCCTCTGACCCTCCACCCTCTCATGCTCTCTCTCTATCATTCTCTCTCTCTCAATAAATAAATAAAAATCTTAAAAAAAATAAAAATAAAATATTGATGTTACTGACTAATGGTTTTTTTGTTGTTGTTGTTAGGGAAGAAATAAGTT
>NW_027838640.1:0-267 GCF_054177405.1 Leptonychotes weddellii
AACTTTAATAGTTGGTTGTAGGAGAAAATGTGGTCTCTATATTTTTTAAAACTTTCTTTCCTAAGCTTTTTTTCTCTACAGGTTGATCTACAGAATTTTAGAAAAGCTCTTCAAATGTACTCTTAAAACGGTTATATTTTCCACAGTTTGGCTATTGTGCACATTGCTGCTATAAACATCGGGGTGCACGTACCCCTTCAGATCCCTACTTTTGTATCTTTGGGGTGAATGTCCATCAACAGATGAATGGATAAAGAAGATGTGGTA
>NW_027838641.1:0-267 GCF_054177405.1 Leptonychotes weddellii
CTTAGGTCTCTACAAATAAGTCCCTTCTCTTAAGTCTCTAGGATTTCTTTTCCTTCTCCTCCTTCTTCTTCTTGATTTTTTTTTCTTGATTCACTCCTATTTTTCCAAACGTACATTAAAAGCAGAAACCTAAACTAAGATGATTATTCTGTTAAGGCTCAATTCAATGGATGTATGAATTAACAGTATATCTTTAAAACTATTCAAGTAAAAAATTTTCATCATAAATTTAACACATGTAGATTTAAACAATTCTAGTAATTCCCT
>NW_027838642.1:0-2248 GCF_054177405.1 Leptonychotes weddellii
GTAGTGTAGAAAAGGGTTGTGGGTCGGATTCAATGGAGCAGTGAAGGTATTTTCCTTATCCCAGTGGCAGCAGCCCTACCTTCTTCACCCATCTCTCTGTAGGGTTAGAAACAGCTGACCAGGGTGAGTTTTATTTTATCACATAGTACAGGGAAGTGCCTAGTTTCTAAGCACAATTACAATTAATGAAATTCAGTGAGGCCAGGAGAGGACAGAACCAGGCTGTGTTCTCATGTGGCTCAGAATGATGGAACTGGAACCATGGTGAACACTGATGAGTGGTTCTTTACCTGCCAGGTGGCAGCGGAGTTGCTGCTCATTATTGTAGAACATCTGCTGGGCTGTCATGGGGGAGAGGGCGATGAGATAGATTTCAGATTTATTGTGAAAGAAAATACTTCCACATTTGTTGCTTTTTCTCTAGTTCTTTAAGGTGTAAAGTTAGTTGGTGAATTGGGGATTTTTCTATTTTTTTGAGTGAGGCTTGGATGGCTATGTATTTCCCCCTTATGACCGCCTTTGCAGTATCCCATAGGTTTTGGACCGATGTGTTTTCGTTCATACTGGTTTCCATGAACTGTTTAAGTTCTTCTTTGATTTCCTGGTTGGCCCAAACACTCTTGAGCAGAGTGGTCTTTAGCTTCCAAGTGTTTGAATTTCTTCCAAATTTTTTCTTGTGATTGAGTGCCAGTTTTAAAGCATTATGGTCTGAGAATATGCAGGGAATAATCTCAATCTTTTGTTATTGGTTGAGACCTGATTTGTGACCCAGTATGTAATCTATTGTGGAGAAAGTTCCATGTGCGCTTGAGAAGAATGAGTATTCTGTTGTTTTAGGATGGAATGTTCTGTATATATCTATGAGATCCATCTGGTCCAGTGTGTCATTCAAAGCTCTTGTTTCTTTGTTGATTTTCTGCTTAGATGATCTGTCCATTGTTGAGAGTGGAGTATTGAGGTCTCCTACAATTAACGTATTGTTATCAATATGACTCTTATTTTGGTTAACAGTTGGCTTATGTAGATGGCTGTTCCCATGTTGGTGGTGTAGATATTTACAATTGTTAGATCTTCTTGTTGGATATGTCCTTTAAGAATGATATACTGTCCTTCTGTGTCTCTAACTACAGTCTTTAGCTTAAAATCTAATTTGTCTGATTATAAGAATTGCTACCCCAGCTTTCTTTTGAGGTCCGCTGGCATGGAAGATGGATCTCCATCCCTTCGCTTTCAGTCTGAATGTATCTTTAGGTTCAGAATGAGTCTCTTGTAGACAGCATATGTATGGGTCCTGTCTTTTTATCCAATCTGCAACCATGTGCCGTTTTATGGGAGCATTTATGCCGTTCACGTTGAGAGTGATTATTGAAAGATAGAACTCATACAGCAATTCAGTAATGTGGCAGGATACAAAATCAATGCACAGAAATCAGTTGCTTTCTTATACACTAACAATGCAACTGTAGAAAGAGAAATTAGAGAAACGATTCCATTTACAATAGCACCAAAAACCATAAGATACCTTGGAATAAAGCTAACCAAAGAGTTAAAGGATCTATACTCTAGGAACTACAGAACACTCATGAAAGAAATTGAAGAAGACACAAAAAGATGGAAAAACATTCCATGCTCATGGAGCGGAAGAATAAACATTGTTAAAATGTCTATGCTATCCAGAGCAACCTATACCTTCAACGCCATCCCGAACAAAGTTCCAATGACATTTTTCAAAGTGCTGGAACAAACAATCCTAAAATTTGTGTAGAATCAGAAAAGACCCCAAATCACCACAGAAATGTTGAAAAAGAAAAACAAAGCTGGGGGCATCACGTTGCCCGATTTCAAGCTATATTACAAAGCTGTGATCACCAAGACAGCATGGTACTGGCACAAAACAGACATATAGACCAATGGAACAGAATAGAGAGCCCAGATATGGACCCTCAACTCTATGGTCAACTAATCTTCGACAAAGCAGGAAAAAATATTCAATGGAAAAAAGACAGTCTCTTCAATAAATGGTGCTGGGAAAATTGGACAGCTGTATGCAGAGGAATGAAACTTGACCATTCTCTAACCCCATACACAAAGATAAACTCAAAATGGATGAAAGACCTCAATGTGAAACAGGAATCCATCAAAATCTTAGAGGAGAACATAGGCAGTAACCTCTTTGACATCGGCCACACCAACTTCTTTCAAGGTACATCTCCAAAGGCTAGTGAAACAAAAGCAAAAATGAACTTTT
>NW_027838643.1:0-267 GCF_054177405.1 Leptonychotes weddellii
ATCATGGAACACTACATCAAAAACTAATGATGTAATGTATGGTGAATAACATAACAATAAAAAAATTAAAAAAAAATAGGCACCTAAAAAGATGGAAAAGTTGGTTTTAGAGAGTAAAGTTCAAGTGTTCTGTCTAGGCCATCTTGAGTTTAAATATCCTAGAGACACTGAGAGATTATTAATATCATTGTCCTTCTCTTGTTAGAATATCGAAGTCCTACAATATGGGGGCTTTCTTTGTGCTCCATGTTGTAATAAGTTCCACTT
>NW_027838644.1:0-267 GCF_054177405.1 Leptonychotes weddellii
CCGGACAGAGAGACGCGCCAGGGTGCAATGACTGACAGCTATAGGACCCCTGAAGTAAAAGCACTTATATCCTTATTTCAAGAGGTAATGATAAAAAGGATAGAATAGAAGTGGAATATCTTGTAAAAATTAACAGTTATTTTTAAAAATGCACAGGGTCGGGGCGCCTGGGTGGCTCAGTTGGTTAAGCGACTGCCTTTGGCTCAGGTCATGATCCTGGAGTCCCGGGATCGAGTCCCGCATCGGGCTCCCTGCTCGGCGGGGAGC
>NW_027838645.1:0-267 GCF_054177405.1 Leptonychotes weddellii
ACCTGGCACTCGTGAGAAAATGAGGTGGAGACAAGGAAGGCCGAGTGGGTTAAGGGTGTCCTGGGGCGTCCTACTCTCACGGGAAGGTGCTAACGTGCTGGGGACATGCAGGCACAAGGTCAACACTCAGTCCATTGTGACTGTCAGAATTCGACTTTGATCTGTAAGCAACTGGGCACCATCTTTAATTTCTACAGAGAGACACGGTGAGCATTCAGGAGGCTGGCTGTGGTGGGCTGAATAAGGGTGCCCCATCAAGGATGCCTA
>NW_027838646.1:0-267 GCF_054177405.1 Leptonychotes weddellii
GCACAGGAGACCTTCTGGGAGAGTGGGGAAGGAGCCCAGAGCAGAGCTGCAGCCACAGTCCAGGTGGGGAAATGAGAAGCCCCAGATGCATGACCTCCAGGGTCCGTGCTCAGCAGCAGCCCCCGGGGAGGCCCCTTGGGACGGGGCTCCAGGTGGATGCTCATGTCTCATGGACGGTTCTCTTGCAGGGCTGTGTGCTGGCCAAGGAAGCAGGACAACTGATGGTGAGTTCCTTCAGTCAGACCCTCCCTCCCCTTCACTCCAAAC
>NW_027838647.1:0-267 GCF_054177405.1 Leptonychotes weddellii
AATATGAACTTTTCACCTATTTTTAATTCCTTGGTACATTGTATAAACTAAACCATTGTGCTTTTGTTAAACCAGAACACCTTTCAAAATTTTCTTAGCCTCTTGAGGTTGATGAATTATTTATTGTTAACCAATTTAGTTGCCAGAAGGAGACATTCTAATGAGATTTTGGAAGCTAAATATGAAAAGTCTCATGATTTTGAAAGAAAATAGTGCACTTCTTGAGAAGTGGTTTTACTCCTATTCAGTGATTAGCTCAGCCATGTG
>NW_027838648.1:0-267 GCF_054177405.1 Leptonychotes weddellii
AATTATTAAACAGAAAAAAAAAAGAACTTAAAAACCTGTGAGTAGAAGGAATTTTCCTTATACTGATGAATGGTACCTACAAAATACAGGAAAGAACATACTAAATGATGAAAAAGTTAAGTGCATGTCCTTAAAAGTTATAGCAAGTAAAATATATAAACCACTGGAAAGCAAGAAACAAAACTGATGTTTGCAGATCATATGATTGCCTACAAGGAAAAAATGCAAAAGATTCTCTAACAGATTGTTATATTTAGTAAAAGATTT
>NW_027838649.1:0-267 GCF_054177405.1 Leptonychotes weddellii
ACTTAGTCAGCTCTGTGTAAGAAAGGCCATGAACATGACCAATGTTTTTTTTTTTTTTTTTTTTTTTTTTTTCTTTCTAAGTAGGTGTATTTTTAAATAGCTTTCAAGATACACGTATTTTTTCCTTTAAAAAACGTCTGTCGGAGCAGTTTTGTTCTTGTTTTGCTGGTCATCCTGTGGTCCCGAGCCCCCTGTGCTTAGGTTGGGGGCTGGTGGCCTGTCCAGGCGTCGCGGAGACCCCGGCCTAGTGGTTCCACCCGGTCTTTC
>NW_027838650.1:0-267 GCF_054177405.1 Leptonychotes weddellii
CGAGTGGGGCTCCCTGCTCAGCGGGGAGTCTGCTTCTCCCTCTCCCTCTGCTGCTCCCCCTGCTTGCGCTCTCTCTCTCTCAAATGAATAAATAAAATCTTTTAAAAAATGAAAATAAAAATTGGGGGGAGGGAGGACGTATGTAACTGTATCAACATCCTAGTGTCTATCCTCTGCATGGATTATTTTGAAACGTTGGATGCACCTATTTTTTGAAACGTGTTGAGTAATTGTGAATATGGATTCATATTAGCATTTTAAATATTA
>NW_027838651.1:0-267 GCF_054177405.1 Leptonychotes weddellii
AGACACATGAAAAAGTGCTCAACATCGCTTGGCATCAGGGAAATCCAAATCAAAACCTCAATGAGATACCACCTCACACCAGTCAGAATGGCTAAAACTAACAAGTCAGAAATGACAGATGTTGGCGGGGATGCTGAGAAAGGGGAACCCTCCTAAACTCTTGGTGGGAATGCAAGCTGGTACAGCACTCTGGAAAACAAAATGGAGGTTCCTCAAAATGTTGAAAATAGAGCTACCCTATGACCCAGCAATTGCATTACTGGGTAT
>NW_027838652.1:0-2248 GCF_054177405.1 Leptonychotes weddellii
AAGAAATATTAAGGGGGGTTCTATAAAAGGAGAAAGACCCCAAGAGTGATCTACAACAGAAATTTACAGGGACAATCTATAAAAACAACGTCTTCACAGGCAACATGATGACAATTAATTCATATCTTTCAATAATCATTCTCAACGTGAATGGCCTAAATGCTCTCATGAAATGGCACAAGGTTGCAGCTTAGATAAAAAGACAGGACCCGGGCGCCTGGGTGGCTCAGTTGGTTAAGCGACTGCCTTCGGCTCAGGTCATGATCCTGGAGTCCCGGGATCGAGTCCCGCATCGGGCTCCCTGCTCAGCGGGGAGTCTGCTTCTCCCTCTCCTGCTCTCTGTCTCTCATTCTCTCTCTCTCAAATAAATAAATAAAATCTTTAAAAAAAAAAAAAAAAAAAAGACAGGACCCATCCATATGCTGTCTACAAGAGACTCATTTTGAACCTAAAGATACATCCAGACTGAAAGTGAAGGGATGGAGATCCATCTTCCATGCCAACAGACCTCAAAAGAAAGCTGGGTTAGCAAATCTTATATCAGACATATTAGATTTTACACTAAAGTCTGTAGTTAGAGACACAGAAGGACACTCTATCATTCTTAAAGGATCTATCCAACAAGAAGACCTAACAATTGTAAATATCTATGCCCCCAACATGGGAGCAGCCATCTACATAAGCCAACTGTTAACCAAAAGAAAGAGTCATATTGATTACAATACGTTAATTGTAGGAGACCTCAGTACTCCACTCTCAGCAAAGGACAGATCATCTAAGAAGAAAATCAACAAGGGAACAAGAGCTTTGAATGATACATTGGACCAGATGGACCTCATAGATATTTACAGAACATTCCACCCTAAAACAACAGAATACTCATTCTTCTCGAGCACACATGGAACTTTCTCCAGAATAGACCACATACTGCCTCACAAATCAGGTCTCAACTGATACCAAAAGATTGAGATTATTCCCTGCATATTCTCAGACCACAATGCTCTAAAACTGGAACTCAATCACAAGACAAAATTTGGCAGAAATTCAAACACTTGAAAACTAAAGACCACTCTGCTCAAGAATGTTTGGGTCAACCAGGAAATCAAAGAAGAACTTGAACAATTCATGGAAATCAATGAGAACGAAAACACATTGGTCCAAAACCTATGGGATACTGCAAAGGCGGTCCTGAGGGGGAAATACATAGCCATCCAAGCCTCACTCAAAAAAAATAGAAAAATCCCGAATTCACCAACTACTCTACACCTTAAAGAACTAGAAAAAAAGCAACAAATGATGACTAAGCCATGCACTAGAAGAGAAATAATTAAAATTAGAGCAGAAACCAATGAATTAGAAACCAGAAACACAATATATCAGATCAACGAAATTAGAAGTTGGTTCTTTGAAGAATTAATAAGATCAATAAACCACTGGCCAGAATTATCCAAAAGAAAAGAGAAAGGACCAAAATTAAAAAAATGATGAATGAAAGGGGAGAGATCATGACTAACACCAAGGAAATAGAAACAATTATTTAGAAATTATTATCAACAACTATATGCCAATAAACTGAGCAATCTGGATGAAATGGAGGCCTTCCTGGAAATCAGTAAGCTGCCAAGACTGAAACAGGAAGAAATTGACAACCTGAATAGGCCAACAACCAATAGTGAGATTGAAGCAGTGATCAAAAACATCCCAAAAAACAAGAGTCCAGGGCTTGATGGATTCCCTGGGGATTTCTACCAAACATTCAAAGAAGAAATAATACCTATTCTACTGAAGCTGTTTCAAAAAATAGAAACAGGTCCCGCATCGGGCTCCCTGCTCGGCAGGGAGTCTGCTTCTCCGTCTGACTCTCCCCGCTCTCATGTGCTCTCTCTCATTCTCTCTCTCTCAAATAAATAAATAAAATCTTTTAAAAAAAATAGAAACAGAAGGAAAACTTCCAAACTCATTCTATGAGGCCAGCATTACCTTAATCCCCAAACCAGGCAAAGACCCCATCAAAAAGGAGAATTGCAGACCAATATCCCTGATGAATATGGATTCCAAAATCCTCAACAAAATCCTAGCTAATAGGATCCAACAATACATTAAAAGGATCATCCACCACGACCAAGTGGGATTTATCCCCGGGATGCAAGGGTGGTTCAACATTCACAAATCAATCAGTGTGATAGAACACATAAATAAGAGGAGGGAGAAGAACCATATGGTCCTCTCAATTGATGCAGAAAAAGTA
>NW_027838653.1:0-267 GCF_054177405.1 Leptonychotes weddellii
AGTTAATGAACAAGAGGGATGACCAGCTTTGAGGGAAGTAGTCTCAGTTGTTATTTTTCATGTGAGGATTACTATAGTGACTTTGTCATCCATCTGTGCCTTTCAAGGCTTAGAACAATAAATATTTTAAAGCATCTTTATGGAAAATGAAACTATGGAACTCCCCATACTGCATCTGAGAGCTGATATGGCATTTTATCAATAGGCATATGATGTCTAAATTACTTGTAATATAAACTGAAAGCATACTTGGCTTTTATAACTCAC
>NW_027838654.1:0-267 GCF_054177405.1 Leptonychotes weddellii
AAAGAGGCAAACCAGAATACATTAACCTAACTATATTAAAAGGCACCATCTTTCATCTAGTATCTACTAGATATGCAGTCAGAGAAATAGCCTAAATGATCTCATCCTCATAGAAATAGTCTTGTACTTTTTGACAAACTTGTAGAGAAAAATCTTCATGACCTTGAGATAGACAAAGAGTTTTTAGCATGACTAGAAAAGAGAAAAATATATACCAGGAGAAAATATTTAGAAATCATTTATCTGGTGAAAGACTCGTATTAAAAA
>NW_027838655.1:0-267 GCF_054177405.1 Leptonychotes weddellii
CGTTCTGTTTCTCACCCGCGACAACATCGCCGCTAGCTCACACGAGCACGCGCGTCTCACGCGTAGAACGGGCTCCGGGCTGTGATGGCTCTGCGCTGGTTGGCACATTCCGGATGGATGGCAGCAGGTGCCCCACTGGTTGGTGCGAGGTATCAGATCACCGTGAACGGGGCAGCCCAAAGCCGAACTCTGAGCACAGATTAGCGCTGCAGAGCACGGAGGATGCATGCTGACCACCCGCAGGCCCCGCGACCCCGGTGCCGGGAC
>NW_027838656.1:0-267 GCF_054177405.1 Leptonychotes weddellii
TCATAAAAGCGTTGAAGATCTGAGAAAGAAGTAGAAACCCTGAATTCCATGCTCAGAAATGGTGGACACTGCCCTTGAGTGGCAGCAAGCAGGGACCGCGGCCTGTGGCTGGTGTCCAGGTGTGGTGAGCAGTCCCTGGTGCGGGTGGGGACATGAGGGAGGGACAGGAGGCTGGGACAGAAACCTGGACACAGTCCCCATATCCAGAACGGGTGAGAGGAGTCCTGCAAGCAGAGTCGCTCAGTCCAGGCTGGCTCCCATAGCAGA
>NW_027838657.1:0-267 GCF_054177405.1 Leptonychotes weddellii
AGAAACCCAGCTAGTGACTTCATGGACTATCTGGGTAAGTTTTTAGTGTTAGAAAACAATGTAACACAAAATAGGAACCAACATTCCACCTGCTTCCAATGACTGCAGGCAATTTTCTAGGCCTTGGGCCCTTACTGACCAGGAAGCCCCAGTGCCCGGGGTTCCCAGTGTGGGCCAAGGTCCCTGACTCCATGACACAGTCTTAGCTGCTGCTGGTTCTGTGCTGAGAGGGGCTCTGGGCAGGAGGGCTCTGCCATTGGGCACAAC
>NW_027838658.1:0-267 GCF_054177405.1 Leptonychotes weddellii
GCCACTCATTCTTGCAAACCAAGGGATCCTCGGACCACGGTGTCACACCTGGGATTCTGCCCCACTTAACACCTGAGCACCTTAATGTTCCCCACTGTAGCAGACTTCTAAAAGTTCAGATTTTGCTTATAATACTTTGTGGTAACTTCTGTAAGTAGGCTTCCTCCCTGCCACTGTATCCATAGCTGTATCTCTCCCAATTCAACTCTCCGCACCTCCTGACTTCCAAAAGAGGTCACTTTTCTACTTGTAGACTTGCCGTTTTTG
>NW_027838659.1:0-267 GCF_054177405.1 Leptonychotes weddellii
CGCGTCAGGCTCCCTGCTCAGCGGGAAGCCTGCTTCTCCCTCTCCCACTCCCCCTGCTTGTGTTCCCTCTCTCGCTGTGTCTCTCTCTGTCAAATAAATAAATAAAATCTTTAAAAAAAAAAAGATTTTATTTATTCATTCATAAGAGACAGAGAGAGAGAGGCAGAGGGAGAAGCAGGCTCCCCGCTGAGCAAGGAGCCTGATGCGGGACTCGATCCCAGGACCCCGGGATCATGACCCGAGCCGAAGGCAGATGCTCAACCATCT
>NW_027838660.1:0-267 GCF_054177405.1 Leptonychotes weddellii
AAGAAAGGTTAGTGGTGTGACTGTAGTTTCTGTTCAGTTCGTTTCTCAGGCTGTCATCAAACAGAGATCATTTCTAATTCATTTTGCAAGATCATCGCCTACTACTTTTCCACCCTATAGCAGGCAAAGGGATATTACTTCTTTTTAAATGAAGAACCTTTTATCCTTACGTTGAATTTGAGGGCTGCTTATCATGTTAGTGTGGGGCAAATGATAACTTCTTCAGACAAACTTCTAGCCAGACGTCAGAGAAGCCTAGAGAAAAAT
>NW_027838661.1:0-267 GCF_054177405.1 Leptonychotes weddellii
ACCTATGTTAATATACTTCAAACTTCTAAGAAAATCAAAAGTTTCAAACAGACTCTTTAATAGCAGCTTTTTTTTTTTTTTGTATGGAAATGTGATAGAGACTCCATAGGGTTCACCTCTTCTGAGCCCATAGAAGATTAGAATTCCCAGAACCCATGCATTTAGATGGGGCTGTATACCTATTTCTAGCCAATGGCTTGTAAGCAAACAATGTGTGTCACTTTCAGGTCAAATATTTTTAGTGATCAATTGCCATTTGCAACGACG
>NW_027838662.1:0-267 GCF_054177405.1 Leptonychotes weddellii
AGCACAGGCTGATCAAGGTGTCTACAGCGTTGGTTCCTTGTGGGGACTCTCCCCTTGGCTTATAGATGGCCATCTTCTTGCGTGTCCTCACGTGGTCTCCTGTCCATGCATATCTGTGTCCTAATCTCTTCTTACAAGTACACTAGTCATATTGGATTAGGACTAACCCAATGACCTCATTTAACCTTGATTACCTCTTTAAAGTCCTTGTCTCCAAATATAGTCTTATTATGAGGTAGTGGAGGTTAGGATTTCAATATATGAATG
>NW_027838663.1:0-13394 GCF_054177405.1 Leptonychotes weddellii
TTTTTTTTTTTTTTTTTTGAGGCGATACTGCCCCATTTTGAAGAACACATGGACCTGAGCTAGATGAAGGGGGGGGACACACCCTACGCAGAGAGCACGGATATCAAGACACAGGATGCGAGCACTCCACGCGTGTCCAATTTACTCAACGTGGTTTGTTATGGTTGAAGGGAAGCGTACTACGTGTAGTTAACTGAGGAGGAGTGAAGTTTAAGGTGTGGACAGGAGCCAGAATATAGCATCTTTTATGCTAAATCTTAGCATCCCTTTCTGAATAATCCTTCCTTTTCACATAGAAATAAGAATGTTTGTTGAGCACTGATTATGGGTCAGTCAGTGTCTCTTCTAAGTGCTTTACACGTATTAACTCACTTAATTCTCACAGTCATCCATGCAGTAGATGCCGGTATTGTGCCTTTTCTTACTTAACAGGAAACTGGGGTGCAGAAAGGTTAAGTAACTTGTCCTTAGTCACACAGCTATATTTAAACCCACGCAGTCTGATTCCAGAGGCCAAACTATTAACCACTCTGCGTTTCATTAGTATGGGGTACTTCAGATATTTAAAAGATTAAATTTTTAGGGCGCCTGGGTGGCTCAGTCGGTTGGGCGACTGCCTTCGGCTCAGGTCATGATCCTGGAGTCCCTGGATCGAGTCCCGCATTGGGCTCCCTGCTCGGCAGGGAGTCTGCTTCTCCCTCTGACCCTCCCCCCTCTCATGTGCTCTCTCTCATTCTCTCTCTCAAATAAATAAAAAAAAAAAAAACTTAAAAGATTAAATTTTTATAAAGTTGTCTGGAGGCTATGGATTCTGTACAGTATTTTCTTTCTCTTTATTCTTATTCCAGAATCATGCTAAATTGTGCTTTTTTTTTTTTTTTTATGTTTTCATATCTAAAGGTAGTCTATGCCTTCACTATTTTCTTTGTCAGGGTTTTTTCTTTTATTTTTTATTTTTTGGTAAATATCGACTATTTGTCAAGTGAACCTTCACAGTAATTTTGTTGGACTCAAATTTGGGATGAGAGGATTTAGGTTGAAAGTGCACTTAAATGTATAAATTAAATGGGAAAATATTCAGTGTTTCCACCCAGAAAGTGCTATATACTTCTTCATTCATTTCTCTTAAATTTATCAATACATTTTTATAATTGTCTTAACATGGGTAGCATTTGGTAAGATTATTCTTAGATGTGTTATAATTTCTGTGGACGTGTAGCACCTTATTGTATTTTCTAATTCTAGATTATCGGCATATAGGAATGCTACTTATTTGTTTTGCTTCTCCTGAAACGTGGAATAATAAAATCACCACTCAAAAACTAGGAACATAGAAAAGGTATAAACTTTATTCAGTAACGTTCAAACATTCAGAAAAGATTTGGGTCCATATGCAAGGCTCCAGAGGGAATATGGCATTTTTATTCATTGTTTATCTACGTTTTAGTTACGCAGACTACTATGGGTGATGCGTTTTTCATATCACTTTTCCCATAGTAAAAGGGAAGGAAACCTCCCTCAAATTACGCTGCTCCCCATGACCCATCCTAAGTCTCACAGTTCAAGCTAATCATTGACAGAGCTTTACAATCACAAGCTTTTACTGAAGCGATGATAAGACAGGCGAGCAGTTAGTACCAAATGAAGCCAGGCTGTGCGGCTGGATCTCCAGGGAATGAATGGATTTTCCTCAGCACCGATGAAAGAAACACAGACTATAGGAAAACAATGTGCAACTGCGGGCTGCAAAGATCTGTCATCCTGTTGGCATTTATTCTCCTAAGAGCTGTAACTGGATTCTCTGGAGATGGAAGAGCTATATGGTCTAAAACTCCTCATTTTAGTCCGGTAAATGAAAGTCAGCTCTTTCTCTATGACACTTTTCCTAAAAACTTTTTCTGGGGCGTTGGGACTGGAGCATTTCAAGTGGAAGGGAATTGGAAGACAGATGGAAAAGGACCCTCTATATGGGATCATTTCATCCAAACACACCTTCAAAATGTCAACAGCACGAATAGTTCCAGTGACAGTTACATTTTTCTGGAAAAAGACTTATCAGCCCTGGATTTTATCGGAGTTTCTTTTTATCAATTTTCAATTTCCTGGCCAAGGCTCTTCCCCGATGGGATAGCAGCAGTTGCCAACGCAAAAGGTCTCCAGTACTACAATACTCTTCTCGATGCTTTAGTATTTAGAAACATTGAACCTGTGGTGACTTTATACCATTGGGATTTGCCTCTGGCGCTACAAGAAAAATATGGGGGGTGGAAAAATGAAACCATAACAGGTATCTTCAATGACTATGCCACCTACTGTTTCCAGATGTTTGGGGACCGTGTCAAATATTGGATTACAATTCACAATCCATATCTAATTGCTTGGCATGGGTACGGGACAGGTATGCACGCGCCTGGAGAGAGGGGAGACTTAGCAGCTGTCTACACTGTAGGACACAACCTCATCAAGGTATTGTACGGCTGGCTTCCTGTAATAGCTCCAGAATGTAAGGAGCAGGAGTTCAAAAGAAACACTAAGAAATGTATCTTGTGTTTAAATAATTCTTTTTTTATTGACATCAGCTCAACTAATTGTAGTCTAACTCACAAGTTCTAGCCTCAAATTTCACCCTTCAGGTCATGTTTTATTTGTCTAAGTTCTTGATAATGTATTAAGCCAATTATTTTCCTTAAAGGTTGTGCTTTTACAATATTTTAACTCTTAAAACCTACAAGTATACATTAGAGTGTGAGAATATGAGTTTACTTTCATTCTGTGAAAAACCAGTACTTTAGAAATCTAATTGCTGAAACCCTTTTCTGACAATGTGCAGCCATTTCAGAATTTTTTTATGGCATGACCTTTTCTAATCACCATTTGTTGTTAGTATTGCTATTCTTAGTGATACTTAGCAATAATAAGCTAAAGACATGTTAATTAACTGATACATATTAAATATAGGAATTGAGATAAATGTATTTCACAGTTGGTTTTACCTGTGTTACATGGCAGAAAAAATGAGGCTGTTCTAAGAGTTAAAATTAAATTAGTAATATAAAAACTGGGAAGAATATGCTGTACTCAGTATGTTTTAAGAGCTAGAGTTAATGTTGGAAGATGTTAAAATTACTAAAACAATAGTGAAAATGTAAGCAAAATAATAGCAAATATTGGTTGGATGCTTATTAAGTACCACAGACTATATTAAGCATTCTGTGTGCATTATCACATTTAATCCTCATCATAACTTTATGAACTAGGTCCTATTAGTATCCCCATTTTAAAGATAAGGAAACGGAAGCTTAGTGGGATTAAATGAATTAATTTATAAATGACAACATAATTAAACACCGAATGTCTTTATTAAGAATGTTTTTAAAAGAGCAGTCTTTCAGGGATTTTATTTTTTTTCAAGATTTTATTTATTTATTTGAGAGAGAGAGAAAGAGCACAAAAGGGGGGAAGCAGACTCCCTGCTGAGCAGGTAGCCTGATGCAGGACTCGATCCAGGGACTCCAGGATCATGACCTGAGCCGAAGGCAGTCGCTTAACCAACTGAGCCACCCAGGCGCCCTTTCAGGGATTTTAAAGAGACTTCACTTCACATTGAGGCTAATATCTAGAATCAGGTTAAACTTCTTGAGTCAAATAGTTTCCTTGGGGAAAATAAATTACTCTGGACACCTGTTACGCTTTGAAAATGAAGACACTTTAGTAGTAGTGTTTCATAATGTGTTAGGAGGAGTAATTTGATTTTTGATAATCGAATGTGAAATGTGTAGAAGTAGAAAAAATGTATAGGAACATGAAATTACTCCGTGTCTAAATTTGTACATACAAAACTATCTACCCACCCATCTCCACGCTTCTTTTCTTTTTGAACTTTCTGGGCTATTATACATGTGTGTTGTGCTATGAGTCAGTCACATCTGCCTTTGCAGTAAACAGATTGCGTTATGATTTCAAGGTCATTTCCATACCTTTGATTAGAGTTGTCTATAGAACATATGATTAACGTGAGGGTGTACTGTGATTTGGCAAGTAGGACCTTAAAGGGGAGAAAACTTATAGCTATTTACTATGAAGATTATGCATATATAAGTTAGAAAAGTATTCCTTTTATCTAGTTCTTTAAATTATTAAAATGTATGCATTCATACATACTACATGCTTGTGTAGATTGAGAAACATCAGGTTGTACCAGAGGGTATAAAGTTAAAAAGTGAAATTCCTCTCTCCCTCTCTACCTGACAGTTTCAACCTCGAGGAAGCTACTGTTGGTGGTCTTTTATATAGTCTTTTTAAAGTTAAATAAGCAAATACATGTACATATATGTTTATTTAACCTTCTTATAAAGAAAAATGTTCTCAATTGTTGAAAAGTTTTTGATTACCTGGAAAAATGTTAACAATTGGAATTTTCATGAACAATATGTTTTAGTGGTTATTTTAAAGCCTTGAAAACTGGCTATCTGATAAAAAAATACACAGGAAAAAGTTGTAACTAACAAATAGACATTGCTTTCAAACTTAGCGTATAAAATGCTGTATTTTCAGATGTTTTTTCATTTTCTCCTAATTCGAGATAAACTCTGCCTTTTACACAAAATTAGCACTCTCTGATAGTGAAAGAAATTGTATTGTTTTAAATTGAGGGATTACGTTTTTAATTATTGCCTTTCCCAAATAATTTCTTCTATCTCTTTAAAATTTCTAAATCACTCACCTAAATAAGGAGTGTAAGGGGTCCCTTGAAATCAGTCAGAAAGTGAAATATGCTTCTTAGCCCAGGGACGTATAACTCCAGAAAGAAATCTTGCAATGGTTTGGTAGCCTGAGATGAACTCATTTTTCCCACTTGTTCCTTCTCTGTTCTTCCTTTAACATGGAAAAGATTAATTTGATATTTTATGTTGCAATGAGGTTATTTCTTCCTTATTTTGCCGCCTGTGACCCAGAAGCAGCATTCTTGAGGATTCGTTTTTAGTCCAAGTTCACACATTTTACTGAGTTAAAAAAACCTAATATAAAACTCAATTCACTTTATTCCCCAATCCTCAGACACTGAAAAGATTTCATAGTGGCTATTGGGGTCTTTCTAGTTCCAGGATAACCTTGAAAACTCCGTATCGTCTGGCAGGGTCCTGGTTTGGAGGAAACCTGAATGGCCTAGCCAGTCCTGAGACTGACCTGGAATTTAAATCCCAACTTTATTGCAGATTTGGTGATTACCTTACACTGAGTCTAAGCCTCAGGTGAAAAAAAAAAAAAAAACTGCCCTAATCATACCTACTAATGGATGCTCCACTCTGAGTTTTGAGCGGTATTTGGAACAGAAAGAGAGTACATTTTTTAACTTGGCCATCTCTAAGCATGGTAATCATGGATTTAAATATTATCTGCAATTTTGACAACAACCTTGCCAGGTACCCACGATTATTATCTCTGTTTTACCACAGAGTGATTATTTCTAACATGCATCATGTTCCTGCTCTGCATAAAATCCAGTAAATGGCTCTCCAAAGCTTTTGGGACTAAAGTGCTGATTTTTCACCAAGATACTCAACCCACAACCCCTGGCCTCCATTCCAGCCTCCTTCCTGGCCACTCTCCCGTGTCCATCACTAATGCCAACCCGTTGCACGCCATGCTCCACTATAATGCATGACTAGAAGTGTTTTGGTTTTACCTCGCCATCACTATCATTCTCTCCAGTGAGAATGCCCTTTGTACTCCCTACTTTTCCCATCTCATGTCCTTCAAGACTCAGTTTAGGCAGTCACCACCTCTAAGTTATTCTTAACCTGGTAGGGCTAGTGTCCCTCCTAAGGGGTCCTATAATAAGATGTGTTTGCTTCTACCATAGCACTCATACCGTATGGAACTCTTCTGTCTCCCCAAGTAGCCTGAGAGCTCCTTGAAAGGAGAGACTATTCTTTGTCTTTGTGTTTCCAGCAGTGAGCACAGAATATTAGGTACATGCTAGGTAGAAATGTTTGTTGAGTGAGTAGTTTAGGATTTCTATCTTCAATTTTGCAATCAAAGAACCAATCTCAAGTTCAAAATTCACATTTCATTGCATTATTGCTGATTCTTGAAATTGCCTATGTTGATCCACTGGTATGTCAGTCCGGACTTTTTGGTTGTGAGTGACAGAAGCCTAATTCAAGTTGGCTTAGGCAAAAATGAACAATTTCCTGGCTCAGTAACCGAATCACAGGGATGAATGGGCCCAGTAAGGAGGACACTGTCTGTCCCCCTTCATCTGGATCTCTCATGTCCTGTTCTTCTTGGGGGTTGGCATCATTCTGTCTTTTGTAGAGGAAAGATTTCTCTCTTTCAAATTCAGTTTTTAAAATCCCAGAGACAGACTCCAGCCTGTGTGGCCTATTGCTCTCAGTCTTCAGATCAGCAAAGCCCCAGGGTTTCACATTAGTAAAGGCAATTAAGGTGTCTGTTTTCTTTGTATTTTTAAGTCAATAAATATGCATGATAATTTAAATTTGTAGGTCCCCCCCCCCTTAAAAGGGAACATCTGAGAGCCTCTGAGTAAACATGCACAGAGGTTGGGGAAGATGAGTTTGCTTGTAAGAGGGTAAGTCATTCAGTTTATTACCCCACAAAATAGCTTCCATGATAGTTTTGACTGCATTGCTTTTAATTTTTTTTTAAGATTTTATTTATTTATTTGACAGAGAGAGACACAGCGAGAGAGGGAACACAAGCAGAGGGAGTAGGAGAGGGAGAAGCAGGCTTCCCGCCAAACAGGGAGCCCGATGCGGGGCTCGATCCCAGGACCCTGAGATCATGACCTGAGCCGAAGGCAGACGCTTAACGACTGAGCCACCCAGGCGCCCACTGCTTTTAATTTTTATCTTTCGCAGACATGTACTGTTTACATGGTATCAGTATTTTGCAACCTCAGTACTATTGACACTTTGGGCCAAATCATTCTTTTTTGTGGTGGGGTGTTCCGTGCGTTGTAGAAGGTTTAGCCGTATCCCTGGCCTCTCCGTGCTAGATGATAGTAACACCCTTGTCCCCAGGCTTGTGACACCAAAACTGTCTCCAGACATTGCCAAATGTCCCCAGCAAGTGGGAGGCAAAATTCCTCTCCTTTCCCTCTCCTGAAAACCACTGATATAAACCTATAATAGACAACTGGCTGGAGACATGAAGCACAAAGATCAAGGACGTTGAAATGTAACTAGTATGAGGGACCTAATAAAGTTGCCTCAATTTTAGAAAATTGCCTCAAGATTTTCACCACAACTGTAAGTTGCATAGATAAACTCTAAATTAGTTTATGTCTAGTTTGGCTTTTCACACAGTGAGAATAAAGACTGGCCTACTAGCTCAGCATTATTTGTGAAATACTTGTAAGAGCTGCCCCAAATGGTTTCTCTCATAGAGTTATTTTGTGAACAAAACACTAACCGTACTTTTTGAAACCTTGTACCTTTTAAAAATCAAAATTCAAGGATTCAAACAAATGTAAGCAATTTTTTTCCATTTTTGATGCCACAACATCATGTTTCACAAAGTTTGCTTTTTTGTGCATCACTTCATATTGGGGTTTTTTTGCTGGGTTTTTTTGTTTTGGTTTGGTTTGGTTTGGTTTGTTTGCATATCCAAGTGCCACGTGTACCATTATTTACTAAAATGTTTTTCTTTAAAATGTTTATTTTGGAAGGAAATTTTATTCCTACAATACAAGAGACCAAATACCCTTAAAATAAATATGTAACATTTAAAACAAAAAATTTCATCTTTGTTACACCTAATGTCATCTCCCATGCAAAAAGAGGTAGGTGTATCAGACTTGGAAAACACCATGTTAACACATTTGGTCCTAAAGCTAAACACAGTGTGCCATTTTAAAACATGTCATAAAATGCTTTTACTTATGTAATTAAAATAATTTGAATAATGTAAAACTATTAAATGGGAAAGCACCAATATTTATGTGTATGTGTATGAGCATCTTAAACATCCATAATTTATTTTGTGAATATTTTCAATTTATTTAAAATAAACTTATCACTAAAATTTTTTAATAAAATAGGCTTAGGGCGCCTGGGTGGCTCAGTTGGTTAAGCGACTGCCTTCGGCTCAGGTCATGATCCTGGAGTCCCTGGATCGAGTCCCGCATCGGGCTCCCTGCTCGGCAGGGAGTCTGCTTCTCCCTCTGACCCTCCTCCCTCTCATGCTCTCTGTATCTCATTCTCTCTGTCTCAAATAAATAAATAAAATCTTTAAAAAAAATAGGCTTATATAAAATAAAATATATGTCAACACTTTTTTGTATATCACACACAAATGATGAAATTATTTTTCAAATTCCTCAGGATTCAAGAGATTGCTTAATACTGTGAAAGAGGCTTTCAGGACAAGAAATGTTGGGAAACTCTGCTCGAGGTCGAGGCCTCACCAACTTGTTCTTGAGCCTGGGATATGACTTGATTTATTCCCTATTTTTCTACCTCTTTGAGGAACAGTGTCTTAACATTTCTTGGCATCATTCCCTCAGAGAAGCTCACACCAGGCTGGGTATGTGTTAAGTATTCAATAAATAATTCAATTGATTATTTTCTATTTAAGGAAGATCTACCTTGTCCTAGAAAGGATTTAAAGCTGCAATTGAATAAAATTGGATTTCAGACACACACACACACACACACACCAGCATGGATTCTGGCATTAACACATAGTCTTTTCAAAACATGCAAATCAATTATGTATGCCTGTTTCTATTAAAAATTTTACATTAAAAGCCCATCTTGAAACAAGCTGAAGAATATTGAAGACACTTCAAGCTGAGTGATGTGTTTATGAGGGTTCACTCTATTATTCTTTCTATTTTTATGTATTATGAAAATTTCCACAATTAAAAGTAACAAAATAAGTAGAGATGATTTTATATTTTAAAAGAAAACAATTGTCTTTATGTAGTATACTTCTTAAAGGCACTATTGCAATTCTTAACCAAAATTTAGTATTAAAACTCAAGACACAGCTATGATGTGAAAAAGCACCATTCACCTGATTAATAGCCAAGCCTTCTTTGCCAACAGGATGCTGCAACTGCTTTCTTTTTTTTTTTTAAGATTTTATTTATTCATTTGAGACAGAGAGATACAGAGAGAGAGAGAGCATGAGAAGGGGAGAGGTGGGGGGAGAAGAAGAAGCAGGCTCCCAGCTGAGCTAGGAGCCAGACATGGGGCTCGATCCCAGGACTCTGGGATCATGACCTGAGCTGAAGACAGACACTTAACCATCTGAGCCACCCAGGCACCCTCGCGACGGCTTTCCTGAACAAGAAGGCTTCGGTGTTTCACAGGCACATTTAAATAGATTAAATGTCATTTTTAAACCTCTTCTGCCCAAACCCCCACCAATAGCTTGAAGAGTAAGTGTGATATTTTGAAATGGAAATACTAGCAGGAGTCTTCTTTAGCTTGTGTTGATCAGACAGAAACAAAATCTCCAACGATCATCTGAAATGATTTATTTTTCATGAGAAAAATAAAGGAATGTTTAAAAACCACCTTGTTAAAGTTGGGTTACAAGACAACAATATACCAAAATTAATTTGTGCTAAATCTGTGGTTAAAAAACTAGCCCAAGCTTTTTTGCCAATGAAGGACAGAAAAAGAGTTAAAAAGAAAAAAGCCTTATTACTTGCTACCTTCCACCATTTTCTTCTCCCACACAAAACAAACAAACAAACAAAAGGACACAGAAACGGGGTAGGGTGGGGAGAAAGGACAGAGATTGGTCTTCATTCTTACAGTAAAGTGGAGGATTGAGGCAATTGTTGCAGATAACTTTTTGACATCCTATCATACTATTCTTAATAATTATTATTATAAGAAGAATATTGCATACCACAACTGTACTAGGTACTTTTCATATATTATCTCATTTAATTTGCATGTCGACTCTGCCAAGTAGGGTACTCTCATAGCCATTTCACATTGATGATGCCGAAGCCCAGAGAAATTTCCCTGAGGTTATGCAGCTGTATGTGTTTGTTTGGTTTTTTTACTCCATAGTAGTTGTCTGAGCCAAAATTCAAATCTTACCCATCCGAATCCAAGCTAACAAGGTTTGATGACATGAATCAGCTACATAGCTTCAGTGAAAAAGAACAATTTACCGTCTTGAAGCCCATGGAAGGCATTTGCGTTGATGCTGACTCACAGATATTTAACTTCACTTTGCCTATTTAAAGACTAGAACCATCCATCGACATGTTTTATTTGTCCACAAAATCTATGAACAATTTACCCCTGACTCATACATGAACCAGGAGGTTTCCCATGTGTCCCCAGGATTCTAAAGATTTATTTGCTCACAACTTTAGTGTCCCGTTAAAGTAATGTTCAATCATATGTGTGTGTCCTTGGCAAAACCATCTGAAGTTTAAATAAATGTTAATACAATTATTCATTGAATTAGCCAATCCATGATACCTATTTTATAATCCCAATTCATCTCCCTCAGGAGATAACAATATGGAAATAATGGATCCAACAAGTTAAGATTAACATCCTTAGCAGGTTTCTAATCAAATTTGAATAAAAAGATAAAACTGCTTGTGGGTAAGAATTGCCAAAGACAGTTTCTATAACCAAAATACCACTGTTAGATATGAGTCCTGTAAAAAAAAAAAAAAAACCTATTTATAGAAGACAATTGGTATTCTAAAACCTTCAAGAGAGCAATATTTACTTTTTTCTAATCATTAAGTAGAAAAAGTTATACATCAGTGAATGATTAACAAGAGTTTAAATAAATGTAATTATAAATGTTCAGAGAATAACACCGTGATCTTATTTAAACAGCTTGATTTGATACAGACACTCTCATACGTGGAAAATTCGGCCCAACTAGAGATCAGAAAATACTGTAAGCAATGGAAGCAGTGCTAGATATGCTGCAAGAAATGAACCGAGGAAAACTTTACATTCATTTGTAGAGTAAAATAAGCCATTTAATTGTATATAAAAATAGTATGTAAAAAATTAATTGCATATGAAAAATCTTACTGAGAAAACTCAATACTCATTTAGTCTGTTCAAAGAAGAGGGAGTCATTAAACCATTGAACATGAATGAAGGATTCTGTTGCTGAAAAGTAGTAGAAAGGCCGAGAAAAGATCCGAACCTTCTAACTTACTCACCAGGAAAGAGTGAATCACGGAAGTAATTAAAGTGGTTCCTGGGTGATCTACCTGAAAATGTTTGGGGGACGTCTTGTGGCCCGGGAAAACCAGATCTTTAGTATTGGGGGCAGTGTACTGATGGGTTCCTCATAGTGTCATATCTTGACCAGAGATTATGTGACTGAGTCTTAAAAAAGAGGACTAGGGGTTACCTCTATCATTCTTCTTTCATGTTAATCATGTATGTATTGTATGTCTCCTGCTCTTCCCTTTGAATATCAACATACTATTATGGAGTAAAAAGGCATCCTTCTTTTTTTAAGATTTTATGTATTTATTTGACAGAGCAAGATTACAAGCAGGGGGAGCGGCAGGGAGAGGGAGAAGCAGGCTCCTCACTGAGCAGGGAGCCCGATGATACGACGCGGGGCTCGATCCCAGGACCCTGGCATCATGACCCAAGCCAAAGGCAGACAGACGCTTAACCGACTGAACCACCCAGGCACCCCAAAAAGGCATTCTTTAATAGATAATGAAATCTAGAATAACAACTTTTTATTTAAGTTTCTGTTTTTTCCTTTGAGATTTTTGGAAATTGGAGAAACTAAAGGGTAACAGCATACAACAATTAAATTAGCTGACAGAAACCATTTGTTTCAACCAATTCTCTTGACTTTTTTAAATTATAAAAATAGGGATACCTGCGCAGCTCAGTCGGTCAGCTTTCGGCTCCGGTCCTGGGAAAAAGTCCCACATGGGGCTCCTTGCTCAGTGGGAAGCCTGCTTCTCCCTCTGCCTGCCGCTTTCCCTTCTTGTGCACTCTCTCTCTCTCTGACAAATAAATAAATAAAATCTTAAATAAATCAATTACAAAAATAATGCATTTTTACTGCAAAACACTCAAACAATACAGAAAGACATAAAGTCAAAAATGAACAGTCTCCTTTTTCCTTAACTCCCCAACCCCATACCCCGGGATTAACAACTGTTAGCAGCTTATTCAATGTCCAAGTTCTTTTCTATGTGTATATGAGCACAACATACAGTCACTTCTTTTACAAAATTTGCATCATATTATTACATTAAGTTTTGATTATCATCTCTGACTAATTGAAATGCAGAAGTATTCTGCTTTTACCTACTTATGTATCTGTACTTCTCTTCCCTATTAGAGGTTATAGTTCATCCGAAGGCAGAAGCTACCTTGTTAGTGTTTTTTGTCTTTGTTAATGTCAGTGGTTTTTTTTTTCTGAACGCCTGCCAAAGTGCCTTGTGTTTGTTAAACTTTTATAGACTTGAATTTAAGCAATTAGTCAATGTGAATGAATGAAGAGTGAAGAAAAGGACATCATAATAGCTGTGGGTTGAAGGAAAGAGATGAAATGATTTGTTGAAACTTCTTTTTGCTGATGTGTACAATTTCTGTAAGGGGAAAAAAAATTAAACAGAAAGTAATGCTGGTGAATTCTCGGTTTGCTTGAGTACTGATGTGCTGCCCCAGCTGGTGAGGCTGGATGAAGGTGTAATCAAAGCCCCGACTCCCAGCTCACCTCTTTCCTGAGAGTGTCGCTGGCACCCGAAAACTGTCACCTGGCTTTCATAGCGTGAGGGCCCTTGTTTCTGGGCCTTGTCTGCTACATACCCCTCATTGTCTCCGCCTGTTCAACCGCCTCTGGGTCCCAGGCATAAAAGTATGCTTCAAAGGCATATAAATTAATGCGCATAATGTCCTGGAAATGACAGCGACTGAGAAAGCTGAAAGACTTAATTCTAATTCTAGCTTTGCCACTGAGACTTTGGGCCGGTCACTTATGTTTTGGGCTTCAGCATCTCATCTATAAATAGAAGACTTTTGAAGATTGGATCAAGTGGCCTCAAGGTCCATCCTCCACCCCTACTTAGCAGGCAAGAGCACTGAACTTGGAGCAATTCAGCATGTGCTTGACTTAGTCTGTGAAACTAGACAGGTTTCTAACTAACCTTCCTACCCCTTGGTCTCCTCCCCTCTAAAGTGGGAGTGCTAAGAGTACCTACCTTAGTTCTCTTTTTTTTTTTAAAGATTTTATTTATTTATTTGAGACAGAGAGAATGAGAGACAGAGTACATGAGAGGGGGGAGGGTCAGAGGGAGAAGCAGGCTCCTCGCTGAGCAGGGAGCCCGACGCGGTACTTGATTCAGGGACTCCAGGATCATGACCCGAGCCGAAGGCAGTCGCTTAACCAACTGAGCC
>NW_027838664.1:0-2248 GCF_054177405.1 Leptonychotes weddellii
TTTTTTTTTTTAAAGATTTTATTTATTTATTTGAGAGAGAGAGAATGAGAGACAGAGAGCATGAGAGGGAGGAGGGTCAGAGGGAGAAGCAGACTCCCTGCCGAGCAGGGAGCCCGATGCGGGACTCGATCCCGGGACTCCAGGATCACGACCTGAGCCGAAGGCAGTCGCTTAACCAACTGAGCCACCCAGGCGCCCCTCCCTCCTTTCTTTTTGAACAGTTCCATGAAATTTTATTATTGCTCCCAAAGTCTTGCAAATCTCTCTAGGAATAATGACACTCCACACCCCAACCCTCCCAGTTTTATTGGGAAATAATGGACATATATCACTGTATAAGTTTAAGGAATATAGCATGATGACCTGATTTCCATATATTGTGACATGATTACCACAGTAGGTTCAACTAACATCTATCTTTTCCTATAGATACAATTAATAAAGAAAAGAAAAAAAAGGAAAAATAAAAATTTCTCCTCGTGGTGACAGTTCTTAGAATGAACTCCCTTAACAACTTTTGTGTATACTATAAAGCTGTATTAACTATAGCTACCGTGTTGTCCATTCCATCCCTAGGACTTATTTATCTTATAACTGGAAATTTGTACCTTTTGGTTACCTTCCTGCATATTGTCCTCCTCCCATCCTCTGCCACTGGTAACAAGTCTGATCTCTTTTTCTATCATTTGGTTTGTTTTTGTTTTTAGATTCCACATAAAAGTGAGATCATACAGTATTTGTCTTTGTCTGACTTAATGTCACTTAGCCTAATTCCTTCAAGTTCCATCCATGTTGCTGCAAGCGGTATGATTTCCTAGTTTTTCATGGATGAATAATATTCCCTTATATATATACCACAATATCTTTATTCATTTATCCATCAAGGGACACTTAGGTTGTTTCCATGTTTTGGCTATTGTAAATAATGCTGCTATGAACATGGGGATGCAGATATCTTTTCAAGTCAGTGTTTTCATTTCCTTTGGATATATTCCCAGAGATGGAATTGCTGGCTCATGTGGTAGTTCTATTTATTTTTCCTAGGATCCCTCATACTCTTTTCCATAGTGGCTGTACCAATTTGCAATCCTACCGACAGTGCAAGGGTTCCCTTTTCATATCCATGCCAGCATTTGTTATCTTTTCTCTTTTTATGATGGGCATTCTTTTCTTTAAAAAAAATTTTTGTTTATTTATTTGTCAGAGAGAGAGAGAGAGTGCACATGCACAAGCAGGGAGGGGGCAGGCAGAGGGAGAAGCAATCTCCCCACCAAGCAAGGAGCCTGATGCGGGACTTGATCCCAGTACCCTGGGATCATAACCTGAGCCTAAGGCAGACGCTTAACCAACTGAGCCACCCAGGCCTGTGATGGCCATTCTTCTTTTTTTTTTAAAGACACATTTATTCAGCGTCATGATCAGACTATTACATTTAGCAATCAACAGCATGGGTGCAAAAAAAAAAAAATCTACATTAAAACCCTTTGTTGGAATGCTTTCCACTTTCCACGGAACAGAAACTAAAATAACCTGTTATACAATTAGTCACAAATACAGTCCTCGAGTTTTTTGCCCATACACATGAGTATTGTCTAAACGTCTTCTTTGTAGCAGCTAGGCCCTGCCACCACTGTGCTTGGCCGAGTTCATAAATCTGTTGTAACCTGTAGCTTCCCTGTCACTTCTCTGGCTCTCCTCTCCTGCTAAGCTTTGTTTCCTGGCAGTAATTAAAACCTTCTGCTGCCACCATAGCTACTGCTGCTGCTGGAACCACCACAGCCACCTTGGTTTCGTGGTTTGGCAAAGTATTGGCCTCCACCACCATAGGGGCCAGAGCTTCTGCCTCCAAAATTTCCTCCTTTCATGGGTCCAGAATTTGAGGATTGATTGTTGTAATTGCCAAAATCATTATAGCTTCTGCCACCCCCAAAGTTGCTTCCATCATTACCAAATCCGTTATAGCCATCCCCACGGCCACCATATCCACCACCACCTCGACTGCCACCAAAGCCACCTCGACCACTGAAGTTCCGTCCACGACCAAAGTTGTCATTCCCACCAAAACCACCTCCACGACCACCACCAAAGTTTCCAGAACCACTTCGACCTCTTTGGCTGGATGAAGCACTAGCCATCTCTTGCTTAGATAGGGCTTTCCTTACTTCACAGTTGTGGCCATTCACAGTATGGTATTTTTGAATGACAATCTTGTCTACAGAGTCATCAAATGTTACAAAAGCAAAACCTC
>NW_027838665.1:0-267 GCF_054177405.1 Leptonychotes weddellii
TGATCTCCGACTTTGCTGGCTCCCTCCCATCCTTCAAAAATCACCTTTTTCGGGCATTCCACAGACACCCTACTTAAAATTTTAATTTCCTCAACCCCCATATTTTGTTTCTCCTTTCCTGAATTTATTTTTTCCTTTTAGCACTTAACATGACCTCACATGCTATATATTTACTTATTCTCCTTGTTTATTTAGTCTCGTCTTCTAGAAGATCCATGAGGGTAAACTATACTTTCTTGTTTTGTTCAATGTCATATCCCCAGCACC
>NW_027838666.1:0-267 GCF_054177405.1 Leptonychotes weddellii
GAAAACAGATGAACATATGGGAAGGGGTAAAAGAAAGAAAGGAGAGAGGGAAACATTAAGTTGTTAACTAGTTAATTAACTGCTATAGTTTTAAGTGTTCTCTAACAATAGAGAACAAACTGAGGGTTGATGGAGAGAGGTGGATGGAAGATGGGCTAGATCAGTGATGGGTATTAAGGAGGGCACTTACCATGATGAGCACTGGGTGTTGTATATAAGTGATGAATCACTGAATTCTACTCCAGAAACCAATATTACACTGTATGT
>NW_027838667.1:0-267 GCF_054177405.1 Leptonychotes weddellii
AATATGAACTTTTCACCTATTTTTAATTCCTTGGTACATTGTATAAACTAAACCATTGTGCTTTTGTTAAACCAGAACACCTTTCAAAATTTTCTTAGCCTCTTGAGGTTGATGAATTATTTATTGTTAACCAATTTAGTTGCCAGAAGGAGACATTCTAATGAGATTTGGGAAGCTAAATATGAAAAGTCTCATGATTTTGAAAGAAAATAGTGCACTTCTTGAGAAGTGGTTTTACTCCTATTCAGTGATTAGCTCAGCCATGTG
>NW_027838668.1:0-267 GCF_054177405.1 Leptonychotes weddellii
TACCTTCTGCCCAGCAACATCTAGGCTGGTGTTTGGCCAAATAACCAGGCATGATAGCTTAGTCAAGCTGACACATAAAATTAACCATCATAATTGTATTGTATAGAACATTGAACTAAACTTTATTTCTAAAAACTAAAACCATCTAAATACTTCTCAATTTTTTATCAATCATTGCTTGGACTAGCCCTGGATTTTACCTCCAGGCTTGACTAGATCACACATTTCTAACTCACCCTAAGCAGCCTGGGGAAGCCAGATTACACC
>NW_027838669.1:0-267 GCF_054177405.1 Leptonychotes weddellii
CCGTCATTTAACCCTCCACCTCTTTTGTCCTGGATGTAAAGGCTGACTCTTGTAGAGAGCACAGAGATCGCAGATTTTTATCCCCACTGCCAAGCTCTGCCTCTTAATGGAGGGTGTAATCCATGTCAATTTAAGTTACTTACTTTTCAGGTAGCATTGCAGTCTGTCCTTTTCCATTTGTTTTCTGCGTGTGTTATATTTTTTTGTTCTCACATGTCTCCATTACTGCTTTTCTTGGTGTTATGTCCCGGAGTATTAACTAAATCC
>NW_027838670.1:0-267 GCF_054177405.1 Leptonychotes weddellii
TATAAATGTAAAACACCGGTAAACAAGATGAGTTCTAAACCTCTACTACTGAAGCAGGAGGAATTGAAAAGTAATTGTAAATCAGTAGTATGAACCCAGTGTGTTTATATAGCTAAAAAAGACAAATGATGGACATTTTTATATACAATGGAATATTATGCAGCCATCAAAAGGAATGAAATCTTGCCATTTGCAACAATGTGGATGGAACTAGAGGGTATTATGCTAAGCGAAATAAGTCAATCAGAGAAAGACAAGTATCATATG
>NW_027838671.1:0-267 GCF_054177405.1 Leptonychotes weddellii
TTTTGGTAATTCTCCCAATATTTCAAATTTTTCTTATTGTTTTATCCGTTACAGTGATCTGTGACCAGTGATCTCTGATGGTCCTGTTTTAACTGCTTCCGGCCGCCGCGAACCACGCCCACAGAAGACCGTGAACTTAATCAATGTCCTGTGTGTCCTGACTGCCCTCCACCCCCCCAGGCGTTCCCTCCTCTCCCCCTCTCTCCTCGAGCCTCCCTGGTCCCTGAGACACAACAGTATTGGAATTAGGCCAGTTAATAACCCTAC
>NW_027838672.1:0-267 GCF_054177405.1 Leptonychotes weddellii
ATGGTATATGAGTTAAACCTCAATATAGCTGTTTTTAGAAAAGACATGAATAATGGACAGGATGTTTTGAGAGGTCATTGTAAAATAAATGTAACAAAATATTTACCTGTAAAATTATTTTAGTCTTGCATACATAGATGGTATTTTAAAATACTGTCATTTAAAGAGAAGTGTTCTTTATTCTTTCTGTGCTGCAGTTCTCCGATCTATAAAATAAAGACGATAAAAGCAACTACCTCATGAGCATTTGCCAAGAAAAACCAATTA
>NW_027838673.1:0-267 GCF_054177405.1 Leptonychotes weddellii
ATTTTTTTCCTAAACAATAGCTTGAATAAGTTTTTTTTTTTAAAGATTTTATTTATTTATTTGAGACCGAGAGAATGAGAGACAGAGAGCATGAGAGGGAGGAGGGTCAGAGGGAGAAGCAGACTCCCCGCCGAGCAGGGAGCCCGATGCGGGACTCGATCCCGGGACTCCAGGATCATGACCTGAGCCGAAGGCAGTCGCTTAACCAACTGAGCCACCCAGGCGCCCAGCTTGAATAAGTTTTAAAAGCCAGTGCTTACCCCAAAT
>NW_027838674.1:0-267 GCF_054177405.1 Leptonychotes weddellii
ATCCTTCCTATACTCAAAATACACTCAGTCTTATTCCAAGAGCCCCAAAGTCTTATCAAATCATGGCGTAAGGCATGAAGAACAGGATTTCATGATCTATATCAAAGCTGGTGTGGCTTCTCTTGATCCAGAGAACCTTGACCTAAGAAGGCAAATTGTTATCTCCCTACCATTCCATACATATCCAATATACAGTGGTGGACCAGAAGAGATTGTGGTGGACCAGAAACAGGTCCACCTAATTAATTAACTTAATTCTAAACATTC
>NW_027838675.1:0-267 GCF_054177405.1 Leptonychotes weddellii
ATCTAAAAATGTGGGGGCACCTGGATGGCTCAGTTGGTTAAGGGACCGACTCTTGATTTCGGCTCAGATAGTGATCTCAGGGCTATGAGATCGAGCCCGGCATTAGGTTCGCTCAGCGTGGAGCCTGCTTGGGATTCTGTCTCCTTCTCCCTCTGCTCCCAACCCCCACTGCATGTGCTCTCTCTTAAAAAAAAAAAAAATCTAAAATATTATTGAATAATTAAGTCAGACAAAATGGGAGTGATGAGAGAATAATAATAATAATAA
>NW_027838676.1:0-267 GCF_054177405.1 Leptonychotes weddellii
GTAAGCTGAAAAAGTTGCTTTTTCCTCTGAGCTTCTGTTTCATTGTTGGTAAGAGGGTGATAATGACAACCTACCTCAAAGGTCTCTGGGCAATAAATGAGTGAATCGAAGTCAAGGTCTAGCACACATTCCACAGCAAGTACTCAATACATGCTGGTTGTTGCTCATGGGTGAATGGTCACGGTTAGTGATGAGAATTCGGGAGTTAGCTGCAGAAAGGTGGAGGGTTGACATCTGAAGAGGACACCTTGGAAGAGACAGGACATA
>NW_027838677.1:0-267 GCF_054177405.1 Leptonychotes weddellii
GTGCTCTCTCTCTCTCATTCTCTCTCTCAAATAAATAAATAAAATGTTTTAAAAAAAAAAAAATAAATAAATAAATCAGGTATATGGTTACCTAAATCTGTGAACAATGCAGTAATTGTATTTCTGTGTTAGTCTGCTCTCTAGGGTATTGACTTTACATGTTAAAATGCTGGGCCACTTGGAATAAGTTAAAATCAATTAATAAAATTACCTTCTCAAGACAAAAAAAAAAACAAAAAACTTGTTTAGTTACCTCATTCCTATACT
>NW_027838678.1:0-267 GCF_054177405.1 Leptonychotes weddellii
CTCCATAAACTGCCATTTGATATCATGGCTAGCCCTGGTTGACAAGAACTGTTTTAAGAAATGAAAACAGGGCGCCTGGGTGGCTCAGTTGGTTAAGCGACTGCCTTCGGCTCAGGTCATGATCCTGGAGTCCCTGGATCGAGTCCCGCATCGGGCTCCCTGCTCGGCGGGGAGTCTGCTTCTCCCTCTGACCCTCCCCCCTTTCATGTGCTCTCTCTCATTCTCTCTGTCTCAAATAAATAAATAAAATCTTTAAAAAAAAAAAAA
>NW_027838679.1:0-267 GCF_054177405.1 Leptonychotes weddellii
CATCATCCATTCAGCTGTGCAGATAACCAAGAATGTACAGTCCACCCCTTCCCTTTCCCCACCTAGGCCCACAGGTGCGCTGTGAACAGAGAGGAGGGAGAAAGGGGCAGGACCTTCATAACCACCTGCAAGAAGGAGAGGACCAGGCTGTCTGGGAAGGAAACACTGGAGAAATGGGGGCAGCAGCCAACCCAGGGTCCATGACTGAGAAGGGAGAGGAGCCAGAAAAGCTATTTTGTGAATTTTGACATTCAGTACACCTCACCC
>NW_027838680.1:0-267 GCF_054177405.1 Leptonychotes weddellii
ATTATTGAGATTTTATATATGCTTTCGTTGTGGCTAGTTTTTGCAACCCAGTGTGTATTACGTCTTTGTTTTTTTTTTTTAAAGATTTTATTTATTTATTTGACACATCGAGAGAGATAGCAAGAGAGAGAGAAAGAGAGAAAGAGCACAAGCAGGGGGAGCGGCAGGCAGAGGGAGAAGCAGGCTTCCTGCATGAGCAAGGAGCCCGATGCGGGGCTCGATCCCAGGACTCTGGAATCATGACCTGAGCCGAAGGCAGTGGTTTAA
>NW_027838681.1:0-267 GCF_054177405.1 Leptonychotes weddellii
TTGCATATAATGAAAAAGGCATTACTTTTTTAAAAAATTAAAAGTGTTTAAAGCTCTACAATTATGCGGTAAACCTGTTTGCCTTCACAAGGAAAGATACCCATCACATACTGTTGATGGAAAAAGCATGTAGCAAAACGCCACGCGTAAGGGATTTCTGATTCATATTTGGATGAGAAAGACCTTCATTCCCATGGAGGCAAGAGAAATCAAGACAAAATTACACTTTTCTAAGGGTGGGAAGAGAAGAGGACAGAAGGAAACCTT
>NW_027838682.1:0-267 GCF_054177405.1 Leptonychotes weddellii
GGGGGGGGGCAGGGAAAAACACACCCGCCCCTCCTCCTCCTGCAGGGGCTTGGGTCCCACCCTGCCTGGGGAAGCGGAGACAGGCCAAATCTCAGCTGCCAGGGACCCTGTTCTCCGAGCACCCAGGGTCAGACACTGAGGACCACAGGCACGGCCAAACGGGGGCCCGGCAAGGGAGTGGGGTGCAGATAACAACTCAGAGGGCCATCTCCCTGATGGGGAGGAACCTAGATCCATGGGGGCCTGGGGCTGGGGAGAGAAGGCTCC
>NW_027838683.1:0-267 GCF_054177405.1 Leptonychotes weddellii
ACCTTTGAAAAGCATGTAATCTTCATTACAGCAACGATTCAACTCTGCTTTTAGAGGATAAAAAGTAGCCAGAGACAACACGTAAGCAAATGGGCTTGGCCAGATTTGACCCTCGGTCCTTAATCTGTTGACCCATTTGAACTAAGTGTAAGACAGAAACTATCACCTTACTCATCTTTATAAACTCCACTGCACTTTGCATAGATAGTAGTATGTTTATAGTAGGTCTCTATGAATTATTTTGGACTAACATAAAATTCTATAAGG
>NW_027838684.1:0-267 GCF_054177405.1 Leptonychotes weddellii
CGCCTGGGTGGCTCAGTTGGTTAAGCGACTGCCTTCGGCTCAGGTCATGATCCTGGAGTCCCTGGATCGAGTCCTGCATCAGGCTCCCTGCTCGGCAGGGAGTCTGCTTCTCCCTCTGACCCTCCCCCCTCTCATGTGCTCTCTCTCATTCTCTCTCTCTCAAATAAATAAATAAAATCTTTAAAAAAAAAAAAAAGAATTACTATGTTAAAAAGCAAACCACAGGCCTAAAATGGTGTTGATGTGGGAAACAAAGGCAGAAGAAAA
>NW_027838685.1:0-2247 GCF_054177405.1 Leptonychotes weddellii
ACCACCATCACCCCTACCACCGTCATCACCACCATCACCCCTACCACCGTCATCACCACCATCACCCCTACCACCATCATCACCACCATCACCTCTACCACTGTCATCACCATCATCACTTCTACCACCATCATCACCATCACCTCTACCACCATCACCACCATCACCTCTACCACCATCATCACCCCTACCACCATCATCACCACCATCACCCCTACCACTGTCATCACCATTATCACCTCTACCACCATCATCACCATCATCACCTCTACCACCATCACCACCATCACCTCTACCACCATCATCACCCCTACCACCGTCATCACCACCATCACCCCTACCACCGTCATCACCACCATCACCTCTACCACTGTCATCACCATCATCACTTCTACCACCATCATCACCATCATCACCTCTACCACCATCACCACCCCTACCACTGTCATCACCATCATCACTTCTACCACCGTCATCACCATCATCACCTCTACCACCATCATCACCACCACCATCACCCCTACCACCATCATCACCACCATCACCTCTACCACTGTCATCACCATCATCACCTCTACCACCATCACCACCATCACCTCTACCACCACCATCACCCCTACCACCGTCACCACCATCACCCCTACCACCGTCATCAACATCATCACCTCTACCACCACCAGCAGCAGCCACACAGATCTAACAGTATAAAACACATTTATTATGAAAACTGGAATTAAATAAAGAACTTTATTTGGATAACAGCATCTCTCATTCATTTAATTCAGTTGTATTTCTCTTGGCATATATTGCACATTCCCAAATGATACACACCAATATATACTGAAGTTTTCAGAGCATTTTTGCAGCATTTTGACATGCTAAGAGGAAATTTTTAAGTGTGAAGGACCCATAGAAATTACTTATTCCAATTCCCTCATTTCTTAGATCAGGAAAAAGAAGCTCAGAGAGGTGAAGTGACTTATGAGTCACTGTGAGTAGACAAGGACAGATCAAAATAAGAACTCAGTCCTCATAATTTACTCACTGTCCTACTGACTCCTGGAGTAGGAGGACCAAGGAAAGACTATCAGTTCTGCCTGAGGACAAAGTTATCACACCTCTTAGGCGGACAGAAACTCTCTGAAGAAAAGGAGAAAGTGCAAATCCTCTCCCAGGAAACATTTGTTAGCTCAATTTGTGTGGCTGGTTATGTAAATGAAGAGGCCTTGCAAGGGGATGGGGTCAACAGTTTCCTGGGGGTTCAGCTTGGTAATGGTGTATGGCCTGGAAAGAAAATGATACTTTGCACTTGCATAATACTTTTCATCCCTCCAACAATAACAAATGCAACTTTGTAGTTTCAGCCAAATACTGCAAAGTACTTCACAAATGTTTAACTCAGGAATCCTCAGAACAACCAAGAAAGGAAGACTTCTGAAAGGAAGGAAGAAAACAGCTCTCATCCTCATGATTCAGTGAGGAATCTAAGGTCAGAAGAAATGTAGTCTACCCCTAGCTGAGCGACACCACTGGCAGGACTCTTGACATGCAAAGACATTCCTCTGTTTGCACACTTTCTAAAGTGACCTGGACACGGGATTTCAGAAAGGGCAGAGGTGGACCAAAAAAGCTCCTGCTTGTTCTTCCAGCCCCGTGAATCTATGAAGCTTTCACAAGAGGTTTGGTTTTGAGTCTTTAAAGGTTCTTGGAATTCTCTTCAAAGATTTTTGGCATGTCTCCTAAGGGAATTTTTTAAAACCATGAATCCCTTCACAAAATTTTTAGTTGACATCTAAAATATTTCATATGTTTAAATAATTGCAAAGGCTATAATTTCCAGCACGTTATTAATATACATATTTTAAAATAAACTATAGCTATACTCTTTTTAAAATATCCAGTTGCATCTAAAACCCAAGCAATTTAATGCCCATCATCATCCATATATATATATAAATATATATAAACAAGTTTTTTAACAGTCAGAAATTTTATATCATTCCCTTTTCTCCTTAAGTTCATATTCTTGTACCACTTCTCCTATGTACTTTTTTTTTTTTAAAGATTTTATTTATTTATTTGACAGAGAAAGACACAGCGAGAGAGGGAACACAAGCAGGGGGAGTGGGAGAGGGAGAAGCAGACTCCCTGCCGAGCAGGAAGCCCGATGCGGGACTCGATCCAGGGACTCCAGGATCATGACCTGAGCCGAAGGCAGTCGCTTAACCAACTGAGCCACCCAGGCGC
>NW_027838686.1:0-267 GCF_054177405.1 Leptonychotes weddellii
CAAGAAGAGGATAGAAGTATATGTAATAGATTTAACAGCATGACCTTTGTTGGTGACCTTGAGAGGAAAAGATTCAGTGGAACAAAAGGTAGATTAGAATAGGCGGGAGAGTGGGTGGGGTGAGTCAAACATAATAGCTTAAATACATGCATTTTGCTGTTTCCTTTGCAGACCTTATTAAAACCAGAGTAGAGGAAATTTTTAAAAACCACAAGCCTACAAGAACAAAGAAGATGAAACAGCAGTCAACAGATTTTTGAAGATAGA
>NW_027838687.1:0-267 GCF_054177405.1 Leptonychotes weddellii
GTTACAAAGTCAAATGTCCTGCTAGAAAAGCTTACTAACCTAATTTGTGTACATGCAAACTTAAATGGTTTTTTTTTTTTTTTAGATTTTTATTTATTTATTTGACAGAGAGAGACACAGCGAGAGAGGGAACACAAGCAGGAGGAGTGGGAGAGGGAGAAGCAGGCTTCCTGCGGAGCGGGGAGCCCTATATGGGGCTTGATCCCAGGACCCTGGGATCATGACCTGAGCCGAAGGCAGACGCTTAACGACTGAGCCACCCAGGCG
>NW_027838688.1:0-267 GCF_054177405.1 Leptonychotes weddellii
ACGAGGCCCCGTGCCCGGTGGGTCTCACGAGGCCCCGTGCCGGTGGTGCCAGGAGGGACCAGCTGCCAGCCTTCTGCAGTGAGGCCCCAAGTCCACAGCAGGAGTCCTACACGCAGGTGTCTCCTGGGGCTCACGCTTCTGAACGGGTCTGGATCCCACACCTTCCAGGGGACTTGGGCCAGGGTGGGCTCATGGCTGTCACCAAGATAATTCTTGCTCTGTCTCGCAGCTGCCTCTTATTTTGGAAAAGCTCCCAGACGTGGGAGC
>NW_027838689.1:0-267 GCF_054177405.1 Leptonychotes weddellii
CATGACCTGAGCCGAAGGCAGTTGCTTAACCAACTGAGCCACCCAGGCGCCCGAATAAATAAAATCTTAAAAAAAAAAAAAATACAAGGACAGTGATAGTGGTTGTCAGTGCCTTGACTCTGGTTAAGGCACCAGTTTTATCCACCAATGCACATAATGAAAAGGCAAATAATGTCTTAGGATGATTCTGAAAAGAGTTTTGACCTCGTGGAGCCCTGAGGGGAGCATAGACCCCGCTTTGAGGACGGCTGCTTTCGTCTTTCGTTC
>NW_027838690.1:0-267 GCF_054177405.1 Leptonychotes weddellii
CACACACACACAGACACATCACACTTTTTAAAAAACATGACACACAACTACCTTTTTCTCTCCATACAGTGGCAAGTAGTAGAGGCATGGATAGTAAAAATATCAGATATTCCAAAGTAATTTCTTCATTTGTCTAAATATTTTTAGGTTTCCCTCCAACCTATATTTAAAAATGGACACATTTTATAGGAAATCATGTTGAGTGAGCTACTCCTAGAAATTTTGACTCAGAAAATGCTGGAAGACCTTTCAGGTGCCACCTTCTGA
>NW_027838691.1:0-267 GCF_054177405.1 Leptonychotes weddellii
TTTTAAATTTTATATATTATATATCAAAGTAGACAAATATAGGTCTAAATAGGTATAGATAACAGCTGTAGATCTTGGTATAGATACAGATGGTGGCTGGTGAGTTAGGTAGAAAGATACACTGCACAATGTTAACAGTTGTAACTTCTGAGTAATAAGATTATGGAAGGTTTAATTATTTTTGCTATAATTCTCTATATCTTCAAATTTTTCTCTCATTAATGTGTATTGAGTTTATAATAAAAATGAGCTATAAATATTACTTAA
>NW_027838692.1:0-267 GCF_054177405.1 Leptonychotes weddellii
TCCATCCCAGGACCCTGGGATCATGACCTGAGCTGAAGGTAGAGGCTTAACCGATTGAGCCAACCATTTGCCCCTAATATGTAAATATTAAACAATACACTACTGCACAAGCAATGGGTCAAATTACAAAATCAAATGGCAAATCAAAATATGTCTCAAAACAAAAGAAAAAGAAAACACAATATTCCAAAACCTATGCAAGGCAGCAAAAGTCGACATTAGAGTGAAGTTTATGCTACAAATGTGTGTATTCAGAAAAAAAGTTCA
>NW_027838693.1:0-267 GCF_054177405.1 Leptonychotes weddellii
TTTAATAGAACCTTAATTGTAAGAAAACAAATACAAGTTTTCTCAGGAAGGCTGATACTGTAGATTGGCTGCTGAATACCAAAGCCAACTCCATTCCTGGGCAGAAACTGGAATGCACGTGTGCACGCACACACATACACACACACACACATGCCCCAGGCTCCCTTCCTGGGCAGAAACTGGAATGCACGTGTGCACGCACACACATACACACACACACACGCCCCAGGGTCCCTTCCTGGGCAGAAACTGGAATGCACGTGTGCA
>NW_027838694.1:0-267 GCF_054177405.1 Leptonychotes weddellii
GTGTAAAATGGCAATTCAGATGATAATTGATGGTATTAATTTATCTTTCTGTCATATGAAGCCTATTCATCACCAGGCTGATAATAGTTTATACAGAATTTCTCCTTTTAAACCTACAAAATGGCTGCTAAAGCCAAACTGTGGAAAGAGCCAAGATGTCCATCGACAGATGAATGGATAAAGAAGATGTGGTGTATATATACAATGGAATATTATGCAGCCATCAAAAGGAATGAGATCTTGCCATTTGCAACGACGTGGATGGAA
>NW_027838695.1:0-267 GCF_054177405.1 Leptonychotes weddellii
CCCCACTGAGCAAGGAGCCCGATGCGGGGCTCCATCCCGGGACCCTGGGATCACGACCTTTGCCGAAAGCAGACGCTTCACCCACTGAGCCACCCAGACGTCCCTAAAATTCTGCCTTTAAATATAATTTGAGCAACTGTTGAAGGACAATCCTAGGGGAGTCTGTGACACTCACCAGGCCCCATGTGAGCCTGCTGTCTGTGACTGTAAATGGGAAAGCATTTGCTGAGAGAACTGTAGGCCCAGGTGGAAATGGCCCTCTGGGCA
>NW_027838696.1:0-2247 GCF_054177405.1 Leptonychotes weddellii
ACCTCACTGATATGAGGAATTTGAGAAACAAGACAGAGGATCATAGGGGAAGAGAGGGAAAAATGAAACAAGACGAAACCGGAGAGGGAGACAAACCATAAGAGACTCTTAATCTCAGGAAACAAACTGAGGGTTGCTGGAGTGGTGGGGGGGTGGGAGGGATGGGGTGGCTGGGTGATGGACATTGGGGAGAGTATGTACTATGGTGAGTGCTGTGAATTGTGTAAGACTGATGAATCACAGACCTGTACCCCTGAAACAAATAATATATGTTAATAAAAAAAATTAAAAAAAAATTGTCGGGGCGCCTGGGTGGCTCAGTCAGTTAAGCAGCTGCCTTCGGCTCAGGTCATGATCCCAGGGTCCCCGGGATCGAGCCCCGCATCAGGCTCCCTGCTCGGCAGGGAGCCTGCCTCTCCCTCTCCCTCTGCCTGCCTCTCTGCCTACCTGTTCTCTCTATCTCTCTGTCAAATAAATAAATAAAATCTTTAAAAAAAAAAAATTAAAAAAAAAATTGTCTGTGGTTGGGGCGCTGGGTAGTTCAGTTGGTCAAGCATCTGCCTTCAGGTCAGGTCATGATCCCAGAATCCTGGGATGGAGCGCCCCCCTCCCCCACCCTCCCTGCTCAGTGGGGAGTCTGCTTCTCCCTCTGCCCCTCCCCTGCTCCTTCTCCCTCTCCCTTGCTTTCTCTCCCTCTCTCTCTCTTTCATTCTCTCAAATAAATAAATAAAATATTGAAATTGTCTGTGGTACTTAAGTGGGCTAAGAGATTAAGAGAAGAATTATGTAGGCAGTGACCTTAGCCTTAGCTAATGTTTGTTGACTTGAATGATCTAGTTAGATGGAAGGAGGGTGTGAAGTAGGAGAACATGAGTACAGTATAGAAGAATACAACTATACTTTGAATTGTTTTTCAGTATTTACATTGCTTTTTTATCTGGCTATGCAGGTGCTCGTTCCAACTTTTCTGTCTTTTCCTCATGCAGATTAGCCCCTTTGTTACTAGAAGACTTAAATTGGCACTGACTTTTCATCTTAGCTGGAAGGAAGAGATCTCCAGACCACATCATCACTAGAACCCAGAATAAAGGGGTGTTCTAAGACTCCCTTTTAAGTAGGGTAACCACACACATTGGCTTGCTTAAGATAGTCCCTAAAATAGTTTCTGTTTACATTTGTTGTCCATTATTATTAACGAGGTCTCTTTGAGTCTTAAAAATGTTCCGGAGTGGACAATAAATTGACAAGCCCATCCTACTTTCAGCTTTGTTAAAACTCTAGCTCAGTGGTGTATCTGAAAACATTTCAAAAAAATAAAAACTACAAAGATAAACATTAGGAAATACCTATCTGTTTTTGAAGGAAAGAAAAAACTTTCTGTTTTTCTAGGAAAGAAACTCTGAAAGGAAGTACAGCTTAATTGGACAAGTTAAACGGGAAATGCTTGAGATGTAAAAAAAAAAAAAAAAAAAATCCATAAAACAAGTTAAAAAAAGAAAAGCAGGTAACAAGCTAGAAAAATATCTGCAAACATTTAATTTGCCTTTTCCACAAATAGGGAGCTTCAGTAACTTCAGTCCTTAGGTGGCTGTTACTGTTTTGATAGAGAAAGAAATAGGGATATTAATTGTTCTGGGATATATTTCTTCTCCCAACCTCCCCCCTCCCCCAATGAGCCTTCATGACCTACTTGTGGTTGTCCTATTTTTCCAGATATAAAAGAGCAATGTAATTTCCTTTGTGGCTGTTGTGAACAACCTTAATCTTGTTCTTTTATTATATTGTGTCCTAATTCAAATAAAAATGTGGACGCTAAATACTATATTTCTAATTCTAAAATTATACATCCTTTGAAGGTAATGGTTAAGACCAAGTTAGTGTAAAATGTTCTATGGAAATCTCCAGTTATTTTGGAAAGCCTATGTATATTTACATTATTAGCAAGTAGTAATTTAAATATTATATTAAATATTATATTAAATTATAAGCCAACCCTACATAGAGCAATAGTTAAAATATATTTGAGTTAAATTATAAAAACTCTTTGGTGAGTGGCTTAGTCTTGCTTAAGTGGACTACTTCACGTTTTAAGTACCAGTGATCTAACTAGTTATATAAATTATAACCACAGCATTAATTTTTGTTTTTTTAAAAAATCAAATGGAGGGCGCCTGGGTGGCTCAGTCGTTAAGCGTCTGCCTTCGGCTCAGGTCATGATCCCAGGGTCCTGGGATCGAGTCCCACATC
>NW_027838697.1:0-267 GCF_054177405.1 Leptonychotes weddellii
TCCAAAACGGCAATTTCACTAATTGTAGCAATCAGACCAGAGTGGTATCTAGAAGTCACCTTGGCAACAATCCCGCCTAATGCATGAATGCCTTCCATAGGACCCCAGGCAAGTGGTCATGGGGTTCTTCTTGAATATGTCTAGTAACAGGAAACTCACCACCTTTCAAGGAACCCATGAATTTCTGGGCATTTGTATCCATGCAAAAGTCCTACCTACTACCAAGAGATAAACTGTCTGCTGGAACTTTTGGACTCTGGTTCTACC
>NW_027838698.1:0-267 GCF_054177405.1 Leptonychotes weddellii
AATAATAATAAAATAATAATAATAAAATAAATAAAAATAAAAATAAATAAAAAATAAAATAATAAAATAAAATAATAATAAAAAAAAGAGTCGCCGAGCGGTTGGCCAAGCACACGGGAAGCCGAGAAGATGCCTTACCCTCACTCCAAGCTTTGGAAGCTGGGTCAGGCCTAGCATCTACTTAGGCCCTCTTCATTGGCTTGACAGTGCTAGGTTGGGAGGCAGTTTCCATCGAGGGACAAAATTTCCTGAATGGATTCAATCCCC
>NW_027838699.1:0-267 GCF_054177405.1 Leptonychotes weddellii
GATAAGGGTTTTGTGGGTATGCTGAAGAACGTCCTATTATGAGATGCATGCTAAAGTATTTATTTTTTAAAAAATTTTTTTTAAAGATTTCTTTAAGGGACACCTTGGTGGCTCAGTGGGTTAAGCATCTGCCCTCAGCTCAGGTCATGATCCCAGGGTCCTGGAATTGAGTCCCACATTGGGCTCCTTGCTCAGCAGGAAGCCTGTTTCTCCCTCTGCCTGCCGCTCCCCCTGCTTGTGCTCTCTTTCTGACAAATGAATGAATGA
>NW_027838700.1:0-267 GCF_054177405.1 Leptonychotes weddellii
GCATATAGTTCCCTATAGATGTTGTGATCTTAATGTTCTGAACATTTGCACATGCTGTTCCCACTAACTTTGATACTGATTTAAGGAGCTCTGCAAAGTCTTCAGTGATCTAAACCTTCAGAATTCAAATTCACGATTGTAATAGTATGTGTTATGGACTGGAAGTTTGCATCCCACCAAAATTTGTAAGTTGAAACCCGGACTTCCAGTGTGGCTGTGTTTGGAGATGGGGCCTCTAAGGAAGTCCTAGGGTTATATGAGGTCATA
>NW_027838701.1:0-267 GCF_054177405.1 Leptonychotes weddellii
AAGAATTAATACCTATTCTTCTGAAACTGTTCCAAAAAATAGAAATGGAAGGAAAACTTCCAAACTCATTTTATGAGGCCACCATTACCTTGATCCCAAAACCAGACAAAGACCCCATCAAAAAGGAGAATTACAGACCAATATCCTTGATGAACATGGATGCAAAAATTCTCACCAAAATACTAGCCAATAGGATCCAACAGTACATTAAAAGGATTATTCACCATGACCAAGTGGGATTTATCCCTGGGCTGCAAGGTTGGTTCA
>NW_027838702.1:0-267 GCF_054177405.1 Leptonychotes weddellii
GCACAATGAATCATGGAACACTTCATCTAAAACTAATGATGTAATGTATGGGGATTAACATAAGAATAAAAAAAAAAAAAGGCCACATTTGGAAGAATTATCCCAAATGTGTGTTCCAGCAATATGCATTTGTAGCCAATAGCATTTTCCTGAAAACAAGCATTGGGAAGACAGCAAAAGTAAAAGATGCGGGCACTAAACCCTTATTTCAGAAGTCAAAATTTAAAGGTACAAAGTGATAATCCTTGCTCAATCATCCTGAGACTA
>NW_027838703.1:0-267 GCF_054177405.1 Leptonychotes weddellii
GGAGGGAGGGGGACTTGGTCCAGGACATTCTGTGTCCCCGTCAAGCATCACCTACGGGCTCGATGCCCCTGGCCTGGGGACAGCTTAGGTGCCTCTGCGGCCGCCCAGCTCACCCCCTGCTTGGTGGGAGCCCCTGAGGGCACAAGGCTGTGTGTGCAGAAGCAGATGGAATCGGGCATGCTCTGACTGCCTTTTGGAGGTCAAAGATCCCCTGAGCTGGTGACGAGTGTGAATCGAAGGGCTTTGTGGACGTTTGGGGTCCGGCAC
>NW_027838704.1:0-267 GCF_054177405.1 Leptonychotes weddellii
TTTCCCTAAGGCCAGTCCATTCACCCATCACTCTCTCCTCTTCAGAACCAGAACAGTAACAATGTTTGGAAGATTCTGGGGTATCCTGACATTTCTTGGCACACAGCCCCATCTTAATTGGGCTCTATTATTGCATTTAATCAGCCATTAGATTATCACCCAATTATGTAATGTGATCACTTTAACATTTGTATATGCAGAACACAGCCAAAGCAACAAGAAATGTGAAAATACTCAACGTCCATTTCACACAATCACAAGTTTTTA
>NW_027838705.1:0-267 GCF_054177405.1 Leptonychotes weddellii
AAAAAAAAAAAAAAGAACTTCACCACAAGGTGTGAGGATGCACAGAACACTGAACCCCTAAAAAATTCATCATGGTAGCAGGTCCCTAAATCTTAATACAGTATACCTCACTCTCTGGAGTGTATGTATTTTAATTTTATGCCAGGTAGGGGAAGGGGAAAGGAATTTCTCACCACTCCAGCCCTTCTCCAGCCTTCCTGTTTCATCTATGGGAGTAAATGGAAAACGTAAGCAACACAGATCAGAGCTTCAAGAATATAGACTGGA
>NW_027838706.1:0-267 GCF_054177405.1 Leptonychotes weddellii
ACAAAGCAGAGGCAGGTGTTGTGTGCCCATTTCACAGACGAGAGAGCTGAGGCAGCACAGCCCCATCGAGTGCTCTGTGGGCCAGCCTTGGCAGAGGCACCACGATGGGACCCGCAGTCCCCCGGCTAACCTCACCAGGGGCCACACCTGGTGGTCACCGTGGGGTTCCTGGTCTCCGTGGGCCCCACCCAGAGCCCCCAGGTGTGAGCTCACACCAGCCCAGGCCTGAGAGACCCGGGTGTGACCCGGACTCTATTTCCCACCCAG
>NW_027838707.1:0-2247 GCF_054177405.1 Leptonychotes weddellii
AAATAAATAAATAAATAAATAAATAAATAAATAAATAAAGAGCACAAAGTTTTATTTATGCAAAATAAATAAGTTCTGGAGATCTACTGTATGACATAGGGCCACTTATTAACAGTATTATATATTTAAAATTTTGCAAAGAGGGGAAATCTTATGTTAAGTGTTCTTACCACAGAATGATATATATTGTCAAAATACACAAATAATATCATATATTCATTATAGAAATACATTGTATGTATATATAAAATACTGCATATATACATCTATGTGTATTATTATAGTATAAGTAAAATAAAAATGAGGACAAATGTAAGTAAAAAATTCAATTTAGTGGTTACCTATGTGTTGAGATGGAGGGCAGTGGGATTGGAAAGGAATGCTCAGGTGGCTTTAACTATATCTGAGATGTTTTCTTTAAAAAAATATATAAAAGATGGGGCGCCTGGGTGGCACAGTCAGTTAAGTGTCTGCTTTCGGCTCAGGTCATAATCTCAGGGTTCTGGGATCAAGCCCTGCATCGGCCTCCTTGCTTAGTGGGGAGTCTGCTTCTCCCTCTCCCTCTGCCTGCCACTCACCCTGCTTGTGCTCACTCTCTCTCTCTCTCTCTGTATCTCTGTCAAATAAATAAATAAAATCTTTAAAAAAATAAAAATAAAAATAAAGAAAAGATCTGAGGCAAATATGTCCATATGTAAAGACTTCTCAGTCTTACTAAAGTTAGTTATTGGTGGGTAGATGGTATTTATTTCATTATTTTCTATATACTTTTTGTGTAGTTTGTTTTTTCCCTAATAAAAATACTAAAACTAAAAAAAGTTTTAACATACTTGTTTTAATGAAAATCATTGTCTCTAGAGAAGGGCTAAGATAGGTGGTGGCAGAAAAGTAAGGAGGAGACTACTGCTTCTTATCATAAGCAACTCTGGGGGCACCTGGGTGGCTCAGTCGTTAAGCGTCTGCCTTCAGCTTGGGTCATAATCCCAGGGTCCTGGGATCGAGCCCCGCATCAGCCCCGCATCGAGCCCCTCATCAAGCCCCAGATCAAGCCCTGCATTGGGCTCCCTGCTCCGCGGGAGGCCTGCTTCTCCCTCTCCCACTCCCCCTGCTTGTGTTCCCTCTCTTGCTGTGTCTCTCTCTGTCAAATAAATAAATAAAATCTTAAAAAAAAATAAGCAACTCTGCACTATTTGATTTGTAATCTTGTTGATTTACAACTACAGTAAAAAGATTTTTATTTGTTTTAATGAAAATGGTCTTATACTGGAAAACTTTGAGGACCACTTCACAGATTCTGAACTCTTTGATGCCTCGATCTTACTTGTGTTCTTGAGTCTAGCTGCAGTGCCCAGCACACAGAGTGTTATAAATACATATTTATTGTTTGTTGTATTTCATTTCCTAAAGATTATAGTCCACCCTGATCTGTTTTCTAATCACTGGTCACAAATTTACTCCTTAGGCACATCATTTAACTCTATGGTACTTCAGATTCCTTATTTTTCAGGTGTCAATAATAATACCGGTCTTGCCTACTTCCCAAGGCTATTTTAAATGTCGAATAAGAAAATGGGTATCAATTTCTTATTGAATAAGAAATATAAAGCATATTTGAATTGAAGAAATGTAGGAGATCACTGAAAGACTAGGAAGAATTCTAAAGAGATCATACCATCACATTAACATCCATAGTCCAACCTCTTCCAGAACATGTCAGTAATCATTAAAAAAAAAAAATCTTACTTCCATATGTGTCTTGGAGCCTCTAAATATGTCTTGTTGTCTGGTGGAGTGGAAGTGGAGGTAGCAGTTGTGATATTTTGGTTAGGGACATTATGTAAACTGGCTTCTTTAGTCATGAAAAATATTCTCTTAGGAAGAAATTTCTTAAGATGCCATGATGACACACTAGCCAGTTTTTTGGCAAAGGTCCCATTGAGCCAGTGATAAATCTTACTGTATGGTAGTAAGAAGTACAACACTTCTTACTTGACTTAAAACCATTCTGGCTTTAGGGCAGACCCAGCTCTCCCATGAGGGAGGGGTGGGGATGCTAAATAATTCAGGGAAGAGAAATGATTATAGAGAGATATGGGGCATCCCTCCAAAGATTGTGATTCTAATGGGGAACAATAAAGAGCTTGTCCAGGGCGCCTGGGTGGCTCAGTTGGTTAAGCGACTGCCTTCGGCTCAGGTCATGATCCTGGAGTCCCGGGATCGAGTCCCGCATCGGGCTCCCTGCTCGGC
>NW_027838708.1:0-267 GCF_054177405.1 Leptonychotes weddellii
TTTAGAAAACAACCAGCTCTATCTCTCTAGTTAACAAAAAACCTGCTTAGTAGAAAAAAATAGCCCCGTGGGTATGCCATCTTAGGTGTTTATTTTTTTATTTTTTATTTTTTTTTAAAGATTTTATTTATTTATTTGAGACAGAGAGAATGAGAGAGAGAGAGCACATGAGAGGGGGGAGGGTCAGAGGCAGAAGCAGACCCCCTGCTGAGCAAGGAGCCCGATGCGGGACTCGATCCAGGGACTCCAGGATCATGACCTGAGCCG
>NW_027838709.1:0-267 GCF_054177405.1 Leptonychotes weddellii
GACGCAGCGCACATGGGGCAGAACATGAGAGACCCGGAGACCTGGCCCTCACGGGCACCGGGGGGGTGGGGGGGCTCTCCTCCATCTGCCCTCCTGGCTCAGGCATGCAGAGTCCTGGGTCCTGTTCAGGGGACCTTGTCTGACCTCCCCTGCTGAGGACACCAGCACAGGCCGGTCACTTCCCTGGCTTCTCTGCCAAACTTTGTCCCAGCCTTTAAAACTTTCTCTCCCAGATGGCTTGTGACACCGTCCCGTTTCCTTCCCTTC
>NW_027838710.1:0-267 GCF_054177405.1 Leptonychotes weddellii
AATTAATTAATTAAAAAAATGAAGTCATGCCTGAACTCATATAAATTCATAGTTTGCCTTAACTCACGTTTGTTTAGAAGAATGTGTTTCAAGAATAAAGGCAAAGTAGGCTTATCGACTGTTTCCAGACTACAAAGTAAGGACTGCCTCTGTTCTTCAGGCAAGCTGGTACTTTGATTGATTCTTTCTCGTCAAGATAAAAATATAAGAACATCAAATGATAGAGAATGGTCAAATGGTTTCACCTCTCTTAACCACCCCCCTCAC
>NW_027838711.1:0-267 GCF_054177405.1 Leptonychotes weddellii
AGGAGCAAGTATAATAAATACAAATAAACTATGAGGACCATGACAAATATTTTTTAAAGTAGAAAACCAAAACCAGATAGGAAACACATGTACCCTTGTAAGAGTTTACACAGTTACTATACGTGGGTCTCACATTTAGCTTTAAATTTTCTTGGTAACATAAATGAAATAATATTCTTTTTTTTTTTTTTTTAAGATTTTATTTATGTATTTGACAGAGACAGAGAGAGAGGGAACACAAGCAGGGGGAGTGGGAGAGGGAGAAGC
>NW_027838712.1:0-267 GCF_054177405.1 Leptonychotes weddellii
ATCTGCACACCCACTTCTAGAACTCTGGGATGCTAAGGAAGGCCGCCTGGAAGCCTATCTGTAGAAAAGGCATTCTTAAGGTTTTCAGACACTGCAAGGGTCCCTGTGTCCACACTTGGCCTTCAGGCCTTGGACCCACCTGTCTTCAAGAACTATATGAGTTTGGACAATGAGCATTTCAAAAGTCACCCATGGGAACGATGACCTGCTCTGAGTAAACCCTTGTGACCTTAATTCAGTTGGCAGAGGTGGAGGTGATGGAGAGAA
>NW_027838713.1:0-267 GCF_054177405.1 Leptonychotes weddellii
ACACCCAGTGCTCCATGCAGAATGTGCCCTCCTCAATACCCACCACCAGGCTAACCCATCCTCCCACCCCCCTCCCCTCTAGAACCCTCAGTTTGTTTTTCAGAGTCCATCGTCTCTCATGGTTCGTCTACCCCTCCGATTTCCCCCGCTTCATTCTTCCCCTCCTGCTACCTTCTTCTTCTTCTTCTTTTTTTTTTTTCTTAACATATATTGCATTATTTGTTTCAGAGGTACAGATCTGAGATTCAACAGTCTTGCACAATTCAC
>NW_027838714.1:0-267 GCF_054177405.1 Leptonychotes weddellii
GATAAGGGTTTTGTGGGTATGCTGAAGAACGTCCTATTATGAGATGCATGCTAAAGTATTTATTTTTAAAAAAATTTTTTTTAAAGATTTCTTTAAGGGACACCTTGGTGGCTCAGTGGGTTAAGCATCTGCCCTCAGCTCAGGTCATGATCCCAGGGTCCTGGAATTGAGTCCCACATTGGGCTCCTTGCTCAGCAGGAAGCCTGTTTCTCCCTCTGCCTGCCGCTCCCCCTGCTTGTGCTCTCTTTCTGACAAATGAATGAATGA
>NW_027838715.1:0-267 GCF_054177405.1 Leptonychotes weddellii
GCATATAGTTCCCTATAGATGTTGTGATCTTAATGTTCTGAACATTTGCACATGCTGTTCCCACTAAGTTTGATACTGATTTAAGGAGCTCTGCAAAGTCTTCAGTGATCTAAACCTTCAGAATTCAAATTCACGATTGTAATAGTATGTGTTATGGACTGGAAGTTTGCATCCCACCAAAATTTGTAAGTTGAAACCCGGACTTCCAGTGTGGCTGTGTTTGGAGATGGGGCCTCTAAGGAAGTCCTAGGGTTATATGAGGTCATA
>NW_027838716.1:0-267 GCF_054177405.1 Leptonychotes weddellii
TGGAAAACTACATCAAAAACTAATGATGTAATGTATGGTGATTAACATAATATAATAAAATAAAATTTAAAAAAACTACAATGGAGACTGACATGTAGTAAATATCAGTATTATTAATATTATTGTAACTGTGCTGATACGAAGGCATTTTTATGAATAAAATACAGATGGCACATAGAATGCAGCACACCCTGTTAATAGTTTGGCATTTCTTTTTAAAAAAGGAAAAATGACGGAGGCGCCTGGGTGGCTTAGTGGGTTAAGTGT
>NW_027838717.1:0-267 GCF_054177405.1 Leptonychotes weddellii
TTCCACGAGTCAGAGCAGAAGAGACTGTTTCCAACCCTCTGCCTCAGAGCAGAGAGATCACAGTCTGTTCTTCAGTGAGCTCTCCAGGCCACACCTTCTCTGTTTCTGTCCGTGCTGCTATAAACTGCCGCGACCTGGGTTGTGCGCCCCTCCGCAGTGCCCAGTCCTGCCTCCAGATCGGGGCATGCCTCTGCCCTTTGTGCTTCTAAAACTACCAGCGGCTCCCAGTTCATGCGTGCGTGACCCCGCCGCTCCGGGTTTCCGCCC
>NW_027838718.1:0-2247 GCF_054177405.1 Leptonychotes weddellii
CACAGTATTTTACAACTGCAGAACATATGCATATAATTATGTAATTAAAAATAAATATTTAGGGGTGCCTGGGTGGCTCAGTCAGTTAAGTGTCCAACTCTTGATCTCAGCTTAGTTCTTGATCTCATGGTTGTGGGTTCAAGCCCTGTGTTGGTAAAGGTATGAATCACCACCATCACCACCCCTACTTGCCTTTCCCATCTACCCTCAGACCGCGACCAGATCCAGGAATAGGAGACCCTTAGCAGGAGAGGAGCAAAGAGGAAGGGCAGGACTGGGGGACCTTGCACCTTAGGGAGAAGGGCCCCTTGCCCAGGACAGCAGACACCCACAGAATCTGGGGAACAATGTGTCCCATGACCTGTCACAATCTCCACAAGCAGCATATTCAAAATACAGTGAGGGCGTCTGTTCTCACCACTGGAAAGCAGGAGAGGGGCCAGAGGGTGCAGGTCACAGAGGCAGGAGTGTGTCCAGCTCTGGCAGAGCCCAGAAATCAGAAGTGGTTCTAGGACAAGCGGGATGTTCACACTGTGAAGAACAGTGCAGTCCGTGATCAGATCTACATCACAAAACTCTGGTTGTTTGTGCAGCGGATGCAGTGGGAAAAGTCGACCCAAGGGTGTGCTCACAGCACCAAAATACACGAAGTCCATGTAATTACCAGGCTCGTTCCTTCCTTAGACGGGGACAGGGCCTGAAATCCCTATTCTGCCCAAGCAAGCGGTCTGGAGGTTGAAAGGCCCAAATGGCAAGGGGAAGGTGCAAGACAGAGTCCAGACTGCCAGGAACATGGGGTCCTAGGATCATCACCTGCGTTTGAGGCAACCACCTCCCACTCCCCACGGGTCTCCTGCCTCCCAGAGAAGCATCTCTGTGCCCAGGCCCGGGAATCAGCAGAAACACATGGGGATACAAAGCCCCAGTTTGCCAGTGCTTCTACCAAGGACAAAATAGAAACAAGATAGGTGTTTCCTTCAGCTTCTGCATCCTCTGAAAAGAGGGAAGGACAAAAAGGACCTGATCCAAACCAAGACTTGACAGGCTGGGTGCAGAGCCCCACACCACTAGCCATCAGAGCTGTCCCTGGGGGCAATGGGTCAAGGAGAGCAGAGCCTAGGCCACCCTCGCTTTGCCCGCTGGGTTTGGGAATGTTTTCATCAGCAGCCTGAAATCATCCCCCCACCCACATCCACCCGGAGGTGGAATCTCTAGAAACAGTGTCTGCATACATGTAACTAACCCTGTTGCCCTCATGTTAGCAGTCCTCTGAAGCACCTGTTTATCATTAGTGAGGATTTTTAGCAATATTTCTTTCCTCTAAGGGCCGAGTGCTCCGTATTGTCTGGGCCAGTTTGGGAGTATTCAGGGTGTCCCAGGACTGGGGGCTCAGGGCATGCAAGTGTCCCCTGCAGATCCTCCTGAGGGCTCATGTAGGCTGCTCACATGACGGGGGTTGGTGGGGGGGTAGTAGCCTTCCACCACACGCCATTTTGAGGCTTTTCATTGCTCCTGCTCAGAGGTGCAATGACTTAAATTTTTCATTTTTGTTCTTAAAACCAAGAACAAATTTCTATACATTTCCATAGGAACAAATGAAAATACTACCTGATCTTCAGAAGCTTCTCTTTGTGAGAAGTTTAAGACTCCACCCAAAGCCATAGGTAAACCAGACTTCGTGCTACTCCCCCGCCATCTTTGACTTCAGAGACCCGTGAATGGGTGTGTGGGCCCAGATTGCAGAGGGCGGACACAACCAGATGTTCCCCCTCAGCTGTCAAGATGGGTAAGAGAAAATCTTACACTGGAATCAGTTTTGTAAAAACTGTAAGGATCAGTGTGTGGGTTGTATATTGCGACAGTTTATATATATTAAGACATTATCTTAGTGAGTAAAAAAAATTGTAATATCAAAGAAATGCCTGGAAATTGTCTCCACTTTTGATACCTTCTATTATTTCCTTTGCTATCAGCTGACCTTACTGAATATACAGTTTTAGGTACCCCAGTTTCTAACTCTGTCTCCTATATTAGCCTGTATTTTGACTCTTGACTATGTAGAACTTCTTACAACAGTCTCTAGGAAATGTCCTACAAACTCATCTCGTGTAGGGCTGTACCAGAAAAGGAAAGAGAACTGTGTGGTCCTACGTATCAATGCTTTCTCATTCATTCAATACTTCAATACTCAATAAGTACTTACTGCACATCTATTGTATACCAGGAACTATGATAGGCATTGTGGAT
>NW_027838719.1:0-267 GCF_054177405.1 Leptonychotes weddellii
AGATGGCACCCAACCGCAGTAAGATACAGAATCGTTCCGTCTCCTCAGAGGAGCTCCCCCATGCAACGCCTTTACACACTTAGAATTTTTCAGCGATAGTTTCAATGAGTCATCCTGTGATCCTTAATATTTCCAGAAATGATCACTTTGAACTTTGCACTGCCCTGACATTTCATGTCTGAATGACCCCGTGTGCTTGGTGTCGAGGGGCTCCAGCTTTAACGTGAAGTCTTGCTGGATTCCCGTGGAGACTCAGACGAGGCCCTT
>NW_027838720.1:0-267 GCF_054177405.1 Leptonychotes weddellii
GGGGACCTGCACCCCAATGTTTATAGCAGCAATGTCCATAATAGTCAAACTATGGAAAGAGCCCAGATGTCCATGGACAGATGAATGGATAAAGAAGATGTGGTATATATATATACAATGCAATGTTACTCAGCCATCAAAAAAATGAAATCTTACCATTTGCAACGACGTGGATGGAACTAGAGGGTATTATGTTAAGTGAAATAATTCAACCAGAGGAAGACAATGATATGATCTCATGCATATGTGGAATTTAAGAAACAAAAC
>NW_027838721.1:0-267 GCF_054177405.1 Leptonychotes weddellii
TAATCACCATACATTACATCATTAGTTTTTGATGTAGTGTTCCATGATTCATTGTTTGCATATAACGCCCAGTGCTCCATTCAGTATGTGCCCTCTTTAATACCCATCACCAGGCTAACCCATCCCCTCACCCCCCTCCCCTCTAGAACCCTGTTTGTTTCTCAGAGTCCATAGTCTCTCATGGTTCGTCTCCCCCTCCGATTTCCCCTCCTTCATTTCTCCCTTCCTACTACCTTCTTCTTCTTCTTCTTTTTTTTTTCTTATATA
>NW_027838722.1:0-267 GCF_054177405.1 Leptonychotes weddellii
TGTATGTAGGAAGTGATATATTCAAACTCAAGCAAAGCCCAAAGGACTCAAGTAAACTACATGAATAAGTGGTCTAGCCTTCCATGTCACTTATCTCTGCTGCACTGATGACCTCAAGGGGAGTTCCTTATGACCAACTAACAGAGGCCTGATTCACATGTAGGTTGGTGCAAAGTATATTGGAACTAGCCATAAAAGGATAGCTGCCAGCCACATTACAGCCCCATTCAGGAATGGCCCTGCCTGACATTGGTGAAAGGAAATCTT
>NW_027838723.1:0-267 GCF_054177405.1 Leptonychotes weddellii
CACATATGTAAAAAATGAACCTCAACACATAGCTCACATGTTGTACAAAAGTTAACTCAAAATTAGTCATAGACCTAAATATAAAACTTAAAACTACAAACTTCTAGAAGAAAACTTAGGAGAAAACCTTTGTAATCTTGGGTTTGGCAAAAAAGTTACTAGATACAACATCAAAAGTGTGATCTGTAAAAAAAAAAAAGAAAAATTGATGAGGTGGACTTTATCAAAATTAAAAACTTCTCCTTGAAAGACATTGGTAAGACAATG
>NW_027838724.1:0-267 GCF_054177405.1 Leptonychotes weddellii
ACATGCCATAGAGAAACATAAATCAAGGAAAGGGATAGTAATTGTAGGGTTGCAAGGTGGGTTGTCACAGTGAAAGTGACATTTGATTAAATGTTTAGAAGTAAGCAAGTCATGTCGATATATAGAGGGAAAACCTCAGTGTTTGAAGTCAGAGCCTTGGTAAAGACCCTAAAGGTGCAGTTTGTCTACATTTTTTTTTAAGGAAAAACAAGAATTCCAGAGTGTTCTAGAAGATAAAATAAAGGAAGAATGCTAGGTAAGGAGTAG
>NW_027838725.1:0-267 GCF_054177405.1 Leptonychotes weddellii
TCGGGCGCCTGGGTGGCTCAGTTGGTTAAGCGACTGCCTTCGGCTCAGGTCATGATCCTGGAGTCCCGGGATCGAGTCCCGCATCGGGCTCCCTGCTCGGCAGGGAGTCTGCTTCTCCCTCTGACCCTCCCCCCTCTCATGTGCTCTCTCTCTCTCTCATTCTGTCTCAAATAAATAAATAAAATCTTTAAAAAAAAAAATGATCTCCCTTCATCATTACAGTAGCCCTAGAGGGATAAGAACGATTGTCCCCATTTTACAGATGGT
>NW_027838726.1:0-267 GCF_054177405.1 Leptonychotes weddellii
CCCTCCCACCCCCCACCACTCTAGCAACCCTCAGTTTGTTTCCTGAGATTAAGAATTCCTCATATCAGTGAGATCATATGATATATGTCTTTCTCTGATTGACTTATTTCGCTTAGCATAATACCCTCCAGTTCCATCCACATATTTGCAAATGGCAAGATTTCATACCTTTTGATGGATCATTCGTTTTTGATGTAGTGTTCAACGATTCATTAGTTACATATAATACCCAGTGCTCCATCACAACATGTGCCCTCCTTAATACCC
>NW_027838727.1:0-267 GCF_054177405.1 Leptonychotes weddellii
CCAGAGGTAAAAGACCCCATCTCAGAGGGCTGGGAGAAACTCCAAGGAGGGTTTACAAGTTCAAAGCTGACTGAGTCTGAGACACTAAGTCTTGCCATGAAATGCAACTGGGTCTTTGAAGCCAGGGGTATTGCTCAGAGCATGCAATCCGTGCAGATTCTAATGATGCCTGCAAGGAGGCATCCTGGATCAACCGGTCGCAAACTATCTGCTTCTCATCAACGCTATGAAAAGAACAAAAACACCTTTTATAATATTAACATCCTT
>NW_027838728.1:0-267 GCF_054177405.1 Leptonychotes weddellii
CTTTAGAGCTCCCTGTACTCAGATTTTCACATCACAGTGTGGGAGGGAGCCGAATCTCGCTATTTGAAGACAGGGTTTCGAAAGCTGGGTTCCAGATACAATAGCTTAATTTGGAATTCTGACTGAAAATCTGAGGACGTTGCAGAAGCAATAAAGGGAGGTGCACAAGCAATTGTTGTTGGCGGCTTGATTTGCCGACACTACAAATGTCACTGAGCACGTTGGGCAGCACCGAGGCCCACCCTGAGAACATGTAAATTCCAAAAG
>NW_027838729.1:0-2247 GCF_054177405.1 Leptonychotes weddellii
CTTTTGCTGTGCAAAAGGTTTTTATCTTGATGAGGTACCAATAGTTCATTTTTGCCCTTACTTCCCTTGCCTTTGGTGATGTTTCTAGGAAGAAGTTGCTGCGGCTGAGGTCGAAGAGGTTGCTGCCTGTGTTCTCCTTTAGGATGTTGATGGACTTCTGTCTCACATTGAGGTCTTTCAAATATTTTGAGTCTATTTTTGTGTGCAGTGTAAGGAAATGGTCCAGTTTCATTCTTCTGCATGTGGCTGTCCAATTTTCCCAACACCATTTGTTGAAGAGACTGTTTTTTTTCCATTGGACATTCTTTCCTGCTTTGTCAAAGATGAGTTAACCATTGAGCGAGCGTCCATTTCTGGGCTCTCTGTACTGTTCCATTGATCTATGTGTCTGTTTTTGTGCCAGTACCATACTGTCTTGATGATGACAGCTTTGTAATAGAGCTGGAAGTCCGGAATTGTGATGCCGCCAGCATGGCTTTTCTTTTTCAACATTCCTCTGGCTATTCAGGGTCTTTTCTGGTTCCATACAAATTTTAGAATTATTTAATTCTTTGAAAAAAGTGGATGGTATTTTGACGGGGATTGCATTGAATGTGTAGATTGCTCTCGGTAGCATTGACATCTTCACAATATTTGTTCTTCCAATCCATGTTTTTCCATTTCTTTGTGTCTTCCTTAATTTGTTTCATGAGTATTTTATACTTTTCTGAGTATGGATCCTTTGCCTCTTTGGTTAGATTTATTCCTAGGTATCTTATGGTTTTGGGTGCATTTGTAAATGGGATAGACTCCTTCATTTCTCTTTCTTCTGTCTTGTTGGTGTATAGGAATGCCACTCATTTCTGTTCATTGACTTTATATCCTGCCACTTGACAGAATTCCTGTATGAATTCTAGCAGTTTTGGGGTGGAGCCTTTTGGGTTTTCCACATAAAGTATCATATCATCTGCAAAGAGTGAGAGTTTGACTTCTTTATTGATTCGGATGCCTTTTATTTCTTTTTGTTGTCTGATTGCTGTGGCTAGGACTTCTAATACTATGTTGAATAGCAGTGGTGATAGTGGACATCCCTGCCATGTTCCTGGCCTTAGGGGGAAAGCTCTCAGTTTTTCCCCATTGAGAATGATATTCACTGTAGGTTTTTTCAAGATGGCTATTATGATATTGAGGTATATATCCTCTATACCTATACTCTGAAGAGTTTTGATGAAGATAGGATGCTGTCCTTTATCAAATGCTGTTTCTGCATCTATTGAGAGTATCATATGGTTTTTGTTCTTTCTTTTGTTAATGTATTGTATCACATTGATTGATTTGCAGATATTGAACCAACCTTGCAGCCCAGGGATAAAGCCCACTTGGTCGTGGTGAATAATCCTTTGAATGTACTGTTGGATCCTATTGGCTAGTATTTTGGTGAGAATTTTTGCATCCATGTTCATCAAGGATATTGGTCTGTAATTCTCCTTTTTGATGGGGTCTTTGGTTTGGGGATCAAGGTAATGGTGGCCTCATAAAACAAGTTTGGAAGTTTTCCTTCCATTTCTATTTTTCGGAACACTTTCAGAAGAATAGGTATTAATTCTTTTTTAAGTGTTTGGTAGAATTCCTCTGGGAAGCCATCTGGTCCAGGGCTTTTGTTCGTTGGGAGATTTTTGATCACTTCTTCAATTTCCTTGGCGGTTATAGGTCTGTTCAGGTTTTCTATTTCTTCCTGGCTCAGTTTTGGTAGTTGATACATCTCTAGGAATGCATCCATTTCTTCCACATTATCTAATTTGCTGGCGTAGAGTTGCTCATAATATGTTTTTATAATCGTTTGTATTTCTTTGGTGTTGATTGTGATCTTTCCTCTTTCATTCATGATTTTGTTGATTTGGGTCATTTCTCTTTTCTTTTTGATAAGTCTGGCCAGGGGTTTATCAATCTTGTTAATTCTTTCAAAGAACCAACTCCTAGTTTTGTTAATCTGTTCTACTACTCTTTTGGTTTCTATTTCATTGATTTCTGCTCTGATCTTTATTATTTCTCTTCTCCTGCTGGGTTTAGGCTTTATTTATTTATTTTTTTTCTCCAGCTCCTTTAGGTGTAGGGTTAGGTTGTGTATTTGAGACCTTTCTTGTTTCATGAGAAAGGCTTGTATTGCTGTATACTTTCCTCTTAGGACTGCCTTTGCTGCATCCCAAAGATTTTGAACAGTTGTGTTTTCCTGTTCATTTGTTTCCATGAATTTTTTTAATTCTTCTT
>NW_027838730.1:0-267 GCF_054177405.1 Leptonychotes weddellii
AAATGGAAGTCTTCATGGAAGACTTATAAAAACTGAGCATGTATTAGGGTATAAGGAATATCTTAATTTTCAGAAAGTTATAACCCAGGGTCAGGTTCTCTGATCATATAATATTGAAATCAAATAACAGAAAAGGTAGCTTAAAAAATTCCTAACTCTGTGGAAATTTAAAGATACTTTTTTTTTTTTATTTGAGAGAGAGAGAATGAGAGAGAGAGAGAGCATGGGGGGGGAGGGTCAGGGTGAAGCAGACTCCTCGCTGAGCAA
>NW_027838731.1:0-267 GCF_054177405.1 Leptonychotes weddellii
CACACAACGGACGCCCAGTAGCTGCTGGTCAGTCCAGGGCACGAAAGGTAGAGACCAGCTCTGGGCTGGTGGAAGCACACTGCTTTGATTTTCTTCTTTTTCCCCATCTGCATTTTGTTGCTTTTCTACCGTGATGATATGTTTTCATTCTTTCTACTTAGTAGAGGTGAGCCGGAGATCATCTGACTAAAAATAAACCACATGAGAAGAAAGGGACTGGGGATGTAGCTCATTCCCTCCTTCAGGAAGTTTCTGCCATCCTGCTCT
>NW_027838732.1:0-267 GCF_054177405.1 Leptonychotes weddellii
TGAAAATATTAACAAGTTAGATTTGACAAGATTGCACTTCAGTTAGTCATGACAAGATACTATGAGAAGTTTTGTCTTCCCAAATGCATAAGTAAAATCTCCACTCACCTTACATAAGACCTTGTCGCACAGCCACCTCCTATTAGAAAGGATACTGTGTGTTGATGTGCTATAAAGCATAGTCTATAACACTTGGTTACTGACTTAATCAATTCAAATCTAGAAATCTTTTCTTTTTTTTAACCAGCCATTCCAAGAAACACAAAC
>NW_027838733.1:0-267 GCF_054177405.1 Leptonychotes weddellii
TCGAGTCCCGCATCGGGCTCCCTGCTCGGCGGGGAGTCTGCTTCTCCCTCTGACCCTCCTCCCTCTCGTGCTCTCTGTCTCTCATTCTCTCTGTCTCAAATAAATAAATAAAATCTTTAAAAAAAAAAAAAAGATAAAAGTTGTGGTAAACATAACATGTATCATTGTAACCTTGTAACCATTTGTAAGTGTGCTGTTCCGTGACTTAACCCCATTCACCATGTTGGAATAACATCACCACTATCTGTACCCAAAACATTTCATCAT
>NW_027838734.1:0-267 GCF_054177405.1 Leptonychotes weddellii
TGACAAGTCCCCATTTCTCATAGCCCGCAGAGGCGCTGCCCGTCGGCTGGAGGACATGTGTGCCACCAACTGACGTGTGTGTGTGACGGGCGCGGGAGAGAAAGCAGGTTCCGCGTAGTCCCAAGACTTGTGTCACTTCTGTGAAGCTGTCAAGAAGGGCTCTGAAGCAGGAGACACCGGGAACCACGCAGGGGCTGTACGCTCCGCAAGTCCCCCGGCCACTGTGCTCCATGGTGGCGTGTGGTGGCCCGGACCCCGCTGCTGGGG
>NW_027838735.1:0-267 GCF_054177405.1 Leptonychotes weddellii
TGGCTTCCCCCCTCCCCTGCCCCGACAACACGTCTGTCTCCAGAGGGCCGAAGGTGGGCTCGCGCCGCGAGCTAGGGCAGAGGTAAAACTTCTAACCACAGAATGCAGGCCAGCCTAGATGCTAACTTGACTTAAACATCTATCGCGGGCGCCTGGGTGGCTCAGTCGGTTAAGCGACTGCCTTCGGCTCAGGTCATGACCTCAGGGTCCTGGGATCGAGTCCCGCATCGGGCTCCCTGCTCGGCGGGGAGTCTGCTTCTCCCTCTG
>NW_027838736.1:0-267 GCF_054177405.1 Leptonychotes weddellii
CAAATGGTTCATTTTACGTTATGTGAATCTTTCCTCTGTGAAAACACCAAAACAAAAAACAAAAAAAACCCAAAAATACAAACCTAGAAACAAATTCAGAAGACAATGACAGACCAGGAAAAATATTTGCAAAATATATGACAAAGGGCTCATTTTTTTAGTATATAAAGAGCCCTTAGAGTACATTAAAAAAAAAAAAGTACCCAAATAAATCAGGTTTTATCCTCACTCATAATCAAACAAATGCAAATTAAAACTCAGATGAGA
>NW_027838737.1:0-267 GCF_054177405.1 Leptonychotes weddellii
AAAACTTTAATAGTTGGTTGTAGGAGAAAATGTGGTCTCTATATTTTTTAAAACTTTCTTTCCTAAGCTTTTTCTCTACAGGTTGATCTACAGAATTTTAGAAAAGCTCTTCAAATGTACTCTTAAAACGGTTATATTTTCCACAGTTTGGCTATTGTGCACATTGCTGCTATAAACATCGGGGTGCACGTACCCCTTCAGATCCCTACTTTTGTATCTTTGGGGTGAATGTCCATCAACAGATGAATGGATAAAGAAGATGTGGTA
>NW_027838738.1:0-2247 GCF_054177405.1 Leptonychotes weddellii
GAGAGTTGTTGCTATTCCTTTCTTCGATCTCCTGTTGGGTTTGTAGGTGTTCAGAATGGTTTGATCCCTATCCAGCTGAATTCCTGAGAGGAGACGAAATCCAGGTCTCCTACTCCTCCGCCATCTTGCTCCGCCCCCGACTTGGTCTTATTCAATACTATTATCTACAGACATGAGAATAATTCCTGGCACATCTGAGGTGCTCAATAAATGCTTTTAGAATGCAGAAATGATTAAATGAACACATTCAGAAAAACGGATTATAATTTTCTTTATACGATTACAACTGAGTCAACATTTCAACTGATGTTTGTAGAAGGAATTAGGAAATTAGTCGGTAATATAGGGTTAGCCATTACTTAATGAAATTAATAATTTTAATGACCATATAATAAAATTTGAGCCTAGATTATTATAATATACATAAGTGTGTTATAAAATTAAATATAAGCTAAAAATATATGCTATGTTTATGATCAAAATACTAATCAAATTAAAACCAAATAGTGTGCAAAAAACAATCACCTTGTAAAAAAAATCACCTTGCGATTAGCCCTGTACCACCTAAAATAGTAAAATAGTATATAGTAAATTTAAATTATTTATTTTATTCCATTTGCCTTTTTTTTTTTTTTTCAATGTCCTTCTTGCCTCTGTGTGTCTCTCTCTCTTCCCCTGGTGCACAGTGTCATCAAGCTGCTTGATGTCCAGGGTCTACTTCTGAAGGATACCTGCCTCTTCCTTGGGGGAGTACCAGAGGTACCAAAGAGTTTACAAGGCTTTCTCATCACAGGTAGTGTTCATGGTAAAGATAGTTCTATGGAAATTCACTGCAATATCCTTGAATTCTCTACGTACTCTTTCCCAAAACTGATCTGCTTGAGAATATGTCTGTGATCAAGAGACAAGTTGAATCTTCTTCTCTACCTCCTTTATCCTAATCATCATACTTACACTTTTAAAATAAGAAGTATAGCTCTTTCCCATACCAAATCTTTCTATAATATATTATCTCAGTGTGTAAAAACCTTAGACCATGAAATGAAGGAACATAAATATCCACTTCATTAAGAGATGTATTTATAGATTAATTTTTATGTTCTTATGATGAATCTTTATCAAAATTTAAAATACAATAGTTTAGTCATTTATATATTAATAATTATAATAATAAAGTTAAATCCAGAATAAAATGTTTAACTTTTTTTTTTTAAGATGTTATTTATTTATCTGAGAGAGAGAGAGAGAGAGAACATGCAAGCACAAGTGTGGGGAAGTGCAGAGAGAGAGAAGGAAATGCAGTCTTTTTGCCGAGCAGGGAGCCCGATGTGGGGCTCAATCCCAGAACCCTGGGATCGTGACCTGAGCCTAAGGCAGTTGCTTAACTGATTGAGCTGCCCAGGTGCCCCTAAAATGTTTAACTTTTAAGAACATACCATCAAAGCAAATTTTTTAGATTTCAATATCAATGTACAGATGCATAAATATGAACATTATTGTCACAGTTAAAGATGAAAAGAAAAGGTGGTTACTATAAAGACCTTTAAATATAAAAAAAATTACATTAGGATAAATTTTAGTTAGGGGAAGGAGAAGGGAAATAATATTTCAAGGGGAAAATGGATTGAAGTTAAATTTCCAGATATTAAAGAAAAGCTTGTTCATGAATATTTTGATAGATTATGAGGAATGTCAAATGACTACTGTATTTGCCTTATGATGGATACATTTGAAGTGTATTCCAAGAACTATATATTTCCACATGTCTAAGGCATTACACCATTTCTAGAAAAATTCTTTTAGTGGCACACTTAGCAAGAAATTATAAGCTTTATGCTATTCCTAGTCTCTAGACTCTCGTGGAAAGAATGACGAGTATTCAGTGCTATTGTGTTAGCTAGAGGTAGTGTCAACTTCAGATAATATCAAATCTTAGTTCATTAAAAAAGCCCAGAAAACCTTCACAAGTTATTCTAATGATAGAATCGTAAGACTAAATGTTAAGTCTGTTGGGAACAGAAACTCAGAGTTGTAACAGAGATTTCGAGTCTCTCATACTTTGAGCCTTGGTCTGTAGGCTTAGACTTGTACATAGTAGCACCGTGTAGAGTATTGATTAAGAACCTGGCAAGCCAACATACTGACTGTGACTCTCACCAAGTTACTTCAAATTTCCAAACTCGGGCGCCTGGGTGGCTCAGTTGGTTAAGCGACTGCTTTCGGCTCAGGTCATGATCCTGGAGTCCC
>NW_027838739.1:0-267 GCF_054177405.1 Leptonychotes weddellii
ATCCCACTCCCCCTGCTTGTGTTCCCTCTCTCACTGTGTCTCTCTCTGTCAAATGGATAAAGAAAATCTTTTTTTTAAAAAGGGCATTGATGTATGTATATATTAGATTTTGTTTTTAAGTAATCTTTACACCCAGCGTGGGGCTTGAACCCACAACCCCAAGGGGCTAAGAGCCTCTTTTTTTTTTTTTTTTTTTTTTTTAAGATTCATTTATTTATTTTAGAGAGAGCAGGGGTGAGGGGCAGAGGGAGAGAGATAATCTCAAGC
>NW_027838740.1:0-267 GCF_054177405.1 Leptonychotes weddellii
CCCACTCCCCTGCTTGTGTTCCCTCTCTCGCTATCTCTCTCTCTGTCAAAGAATAAATAAAATCTTTAAAAAAAGAAAGGATGTGTTAGAGAGGATCTACAGTAACCCTTACTCTAGCTAGAGCTGAAGTGGCCTACTCTTAAGGCATGTTTGTTTCTCATTAGTGTATTGGATGAGGACTCTCTACTCAGGCTGGTCAAAAGACCTATGTCTCCCAGAACTGTGCAAGCATCCATTTAGTTCACAGAATCCCAGGACTGATCTCTC
>NW_027838741.1:0-267 GCF_054177405.1 Leptonychotes weddellii
TCATGGAACACTTCATCTAGAACTAATGATGTAATGTATGGGGATTAACATAAGAATAAAAAAAATAATTAAAAAAAATGGACTTATCTTTGTCCCAGCAGTTGTATTACCAGGTATTTATCCAAAGGATACAAACATAGTTATTCAAAGGGGCACCTGCACCCCAATGTCCATAGCAACAATGTCTACAGTAGCCAAATACAGAATGAGCCTGGATGTCCATTGACAGATGAATGAAAAAGATGTGGTATATGTGTAAAACAGATT
>NW_027838742.1:0-267 GCF_054177405.1 Leptonychotes weddellii
TAAATTTCTGCCCTTAGAGACTCTATATTGACATTAATTGATTTCTCCATTCTAGCTATTGTCTTCACAATTGCAAGCCTGAATTCCATCTCCAACATCTTGGTTATATCTGTATCCATTTGTAAATCTGCGGCATAAGTCATAATCTCTGAGTCTTTTCTAATTTGGGGATTCCTCCTCCTAGTCATTCTGTTGATGGCTGGTTGAGGGAATGTGTAGAGTCCAAATTATTGACCAGAACCCAAGAAAGATGCACCTGTTTTCTAG
>NW_027838743.1:0-267 GCF_054177405.1 Leptonychotes weddellii
CTGAGCCACCCAGGCACCCCATATGTGTCTGTTTTTGTGTCAGTACCATACTGTCTTGATGATTACAGCTTTGTAATAGAGCTTGAAGTCTGGAATTGTGATGCCACCAACTTTGGTTTTCTTTTTCAATATTCCTCTGGCTATTTAGGGTCTTTTCTGGTTCCATAAAATTTTAGGATTATTTGTTTCAACTCTGTGAAAAAAGTTGATGGTATTTTGATAGGGATTACATTGAATGTATAGATTACTCTAGGTAGCTTAGACATT
>NW_027838744.1:0-267 GCF_054177405.1 Leptonychotes weddellii
GAGACTGGCAAACCAAGAAACAGACTCTGAACTATAAAGAAAAAACTAATAATTACCAAAGGGGAAGTTGTTTGGGGGGATTAAGGAGTGCACTTGTGATGAGAACCGGATGTTGTATGGAAGTGCTGAATCACTATATTGTACACCTGAAACTAATATTACACTGCATGTTAGCTAACTGGAATTTGAATAAAAACTTAAAAAAAAAAGTTCAATTAAAACCAGAGAAATACAACAAAAGGAATAGTTATACACATGTAAAATATT
>NW_027838745.1:0-267 GCF_054177405.1 Leptonychotes weddellii
AAAAAGCTGACATCTTTTGAATCCTCCAGTTAAGGAATTTTTGTACCACACTTACTTTCTCTATACTCCTTTTTTTTTTTTTAAAGATTTTATTTATTTATTTGAGACAGAGAGAATGAGAGAGAGAGAGCACATGAGAGGGGGGAGGGTCAGAGGGAGAAGCAGGCTCCCTGCCGAGCAGGGAGCCCGATGCGGGACTTGATCCAGGGACTCCAGGATCATGACCTGAGCCGAAAGCAGTCGCTTAACCAACTGAGCCACCCAGGC
>NW_027838746.1:0-267 GCF_054177405.1 Leptonychotes weddellii
TAATTTTTTTTAAGTTGGAAGAGTCTTCGGCATGAGGGAGTAGCTTTTTTTTTCTTTTAAAGATTTTATTTATTTATTTATTTATTTTTAAAGATTTTATTTACTTGACAGAGAGAGACAGCAAGAGAGGGAACACAAGCAGAGGGAGTGGGAAAGGGAGAAGCAGGCTTCCCGCTGAGCAGGGAGCCCGATACGGGGCTTGATCCCAGGACCCTGGGATCGTGACCTGAGCCGAAGGCAGATGCTTAACCGACTGAGCCACCCAGG
>NW_027838747.1:0-267 GCF_054177405.1 Leptonychotes weddellii
GTAAGCTGAAAAAGTTGCTTTTTCCTCTGAGCTTCTGTTTCATTGTTGGTAAGAGGGTGATAATGACAACCTACCTCAAAGGTCTCTGGGCAATAAATGAGTGAATCGAAGTCAAGGTCTAGCACACATTCCACAGCAAGTACTCAATACATGCTGGTTGTTGCTCATGGGTGAATGGTCACGGTTAGTGATGAGAATTAGGGAGTTAGCTGCAGAAAGGTGGAGGGTTGACATCTGAAGAGGACACCTTGGAAGAGACAGGACATA
>NW_027838748.1:0-2247 GCF_054177405.1 Leptonychotes weddellii
GACCCTGAAACCAGAAAGGCAACGGCCGTGGAGCCTCGCTCCGTGTTCACAAACCTTCCACAAATGGCCAGGAAAACGTCCAACAGGCTCCATGGTCTTGTCTTCCAGGCCCCAGATGAAGGGTAATTCCAAAGCCCTGAGCACAAGGGCTTGTAGGAACTGTTATTAAAAAATTCTGAGAGGGTGCCTGGGTGGCTCAGATGGTTAAGCATCTGCCTTCGGCTCAGGTCATGATCCCAGGGTCCTGGGATCGAGTCCCGCATCAGGCTCTCTGCTCCTTGGGAGCCTGCTTCTCCCTCTGCCTCTCTCTCTCTCTGTCTCTCATGAATAAATAAATAAAATCTTTAAAAAAAAAAAAAATTCTGAGAAATGAACATAGGTAGAGGACACTCAAAACTCTTAACAGCGGGACGCCGGGGTGGCTCCGTCGCTTAAGCGGCTGCCTTCGGCTCAGGTCATGATCCCGGGGTCCTGGGATCGAGCCCCAGGTCGGGTCCCTGCTCAGTGGGGAGCCTGCTTCTCCCTCTCCCTCTGCCCCTACCCGCTCCCCCTCCCCACACTCTTCCTCTCTCAAATAAAAATCTTAAACAAAAAACCAAAACTCTACCGGCCAGAGCGTGGTGGCGGCGGGCCCAGCCCCACAGCACAGCCAGGCGGCCTCGGAAACCCGGGCTCCTGGCGCACGCGGGCGCTCAGCGCGTACAGGGTCCGTGCGCATGACTGCAGCCTTTCGGGAGGCTATCTGGCAATGTGGCTCAGAGGCTTTAAGAACACGTGAACGCTGTGCCAGAAACTGCACTTCCGGGAAGCCGGCCCAAGGAAACAAGCCCAGGTGCCCAAGGGCGCCTGTGCAAAGTGACTCGTCGGGGCGCAGCTGACCATGGTGGCAAGGTACGCGTCGGAGGAGGAACCCCCAAGCGCCCAGCACTGGCCCGCCCGCAGGGAAGCCCCGGCAAGCGGGCCGCACAGGACAGAACAGCCGCCAGACGTCCCCACGCCAGCACCAGGATGACGGGCTACACGCAGGCCTCTGAGAGGCCCTGGCCTAGAGCCGAGGGACCAGGGACGAGAAAAGGAGGGCGCGCGCGTGGCCGTCCTCAGACACTTCCCAGGGGATGGCCTCCATCCGCCGGTGCCCGAGGCGGGGGCTCAGAGCCCACGGGTCCCTGGGGGCGCCGGCTCACCCCGCCACCGGCCTGGTACCTGGATGAGGAGGCTGTGGCAGATGTTGCAGATCTTCACAGCATCGGGGTACGTCTCCCGGATGTACTGCTCCATCTCCAGGATGGCCCGGCTGTGCAGGGTGAACTCCCCTTCCTTCTGCAGGACAGGACGGGACGCGGCCAGGTCTCAGCCCCCCTCACGCCAGCCCCTTCCCCGCCCGGCAGGCCCACGGCCCACAGCCCAGGAAGCTGCACAGGGCTGGGCGCCCCTCACGCGGCCCGTTTCCACCAGCCCCGGCTGACAGGTGGCCACGCCGGCCGCCTGGCAGAGCCACAAGCCGGGACAACCTAGGCCGAGGCGGAAAAGGGAGCCGACGTGCGGCTCCCCGGGCCCTTGCCTCGGCACCTCGCTTGTGCCGCACAAGCGTGAACGGGGGTGCCGACAGCCCTCCTGCGGGGAGCACGCGGAGCCGGGAGAGGGAGGCAGTCTCCCCGCAGGGCGAACTGGGCACAGCCCCTGCCCCAGCGCTCACCCCTTCCTCTCCTCCCCCAGCCAGCACTCTAGCCGGCTCCCGCACCCCCGCGCCGCCTTCAGCTCCAGTGTCATTGCCTCGGTTGGGGAAGGGCTGTCCTAGGACGTGTTTCCCTCGACTTCCGCAGCTGCCTGCTCAATCTCTGGCTCTGCCCACACCGTGGGCCCGGGGCTGCCCTTGTGTCCCGAGGCCTAGTGTGGGGCTCAGCGCTTGGCAGTCCTGTGGTAAACCTCCCAGGGAAGGTGAAGTCGACCCTGCCTTGAGACCACTGAGGAATGCCCGAGGCCCCAATGAACAAGTTCAAGTTCACGGTTGGGCCCGAGCCACATTTACTGAACGTCTACTGTGTGCCTGGAACTGTGCCCAGTGCTTGTCGTTCACGACCCCACTCGGTCTTGTGGGGGCCCCATCATAGAGAGGTCAGGCGAGGTGCCCTAACCCCCAAAGAAGACCCAACCTCCCACGATCTCCCAGGCCTCGCAACTATCCTTGGAGCTCAGGCCCCACAGCTCAGTGGCCCCTGAGGCGTGGAGGTGTGGCCGTCAGCAGAG
>NW_027838749.1:0-267 GCF_054177405.1 Leptonychotes weddellii
TAGTGAGTCTCTCAGATCTTCCTTGTTTTTGATGTCCTGAGAATCTGCACTTTTAAGAAATTCCCAGTGAGGGGCGCCTGGGTGGCTCAGTCGTTAAGCGTCTGCCTTCGGTTCGGGTCATGATCTCAGGGTCCTGGGATCGAGCCCCACATCGGGCTCCCTGCTCGGCGGGAAGCCTGCTTCTCCCTCTCCCACTCCCGCTGCTTGTGTTCCCTCTCTCGCTGTGTCTCTCTCTGTCAAATAAATAAAATCTTAAAAAAAAAAAAA
>NW_027838750.1:0-267 GCF_054177405.1 Leptonychotes weddellii
AGGGTATTATGCTAAGCAAAATAAGTCAATCAGAGAAAGACAATTATCATATGATCTGATATGTGGAATTTTTTTTTAAGGATTTTATTTATTTATTTGACAGAAAGAGACAAAGCAAGAGAGGGAACACAAGCAGGGGGAGTAGGAGAGGGAGAAGCAGTCTTCCCGCCGAGCAGGGAGCCCGATGCGGGGCTCCATCCCTGGACCCTGGGATCACGACCCAAGCCGAAGGTAGACGCTTAACGACTGAGCCACCCAGGCACCCCT
>NW_027838751.1:0-267 GCF_054177405.1 Leptonychotes weddellii
ATAAGACTGATGGATCACTGAACTCTATCTCTGAAACTAATAATACACTACATGTTAATTTATTTTTTAATTTATTTTTTTAAATATTTTATTTATTTACTTGACAGAGAGAGACACAGTGAGAGAGGGAACACAAGCAGGGGGAATGGGAGAGGGAGAAGCAGGCTTCCCGCAGAGCAGGGAGCCCGATGCGGGGCTCGATCCCAGGACCCTGGGATCATGACCTGAGCAGAAGGCAGATGCTTAATGACTGAGCCACCCAGGCCC
>NW_027838752.1:0-267 GCF_054177405.1 Leptonychotes weddellii
TCCTTGGGAGCCTGCTTCTCCCTCTGCCTCTCTCTCTCTCTCTCATGAATAAATAAATAAAATCTTAAAAAAAAAAAAAAACTTGAATGAATTGGTGCTCTGTTAACAAGAAAGAGGGAATGGCAGTTGGGTTAGCAACCAGTATCATTTCCTACAAAAGACTATTTTCAGTAAAAGAGAGAAATAGTAGATGAGAGAGGAGAATGGAAGGGGGTTGTGATAAGCCAGGCTCCCCTTTAGCACCCCCCCCGCCCCGTGATCTCGCTT
>NW_027838753.1:0-267 GCF_054177405.1 Leptonychotes weddellii
ACTGGGTGTTATGCACAAACAATGAATCATGGAACACTACATCTAAAACTAATGATGTAATGTATGGAGATTAACATAAGAATAATAAAAAAAAAGAATAGAGACCCACAAACTTTCTCATAAATAATTTTACAATTAACAGACCTTGTCTCTTAATCATATAGCTCCCAACTCAGTCCAATGGGCCAGAAGGACAATTGGAGTTATGTGTTAATTTTCCTCCTTATCCTTGAGCTTACATTAATAAGCTTCTCCCCGTGATCCCAC
>NW_027838754.1:0-267 GCF_054177405.1 Leptonychotes weddellii
ATCTAAAAATGTGGGGGCACCTGGATGGCTCAGTTGGTTAAGGGACCGACTCTTGATTTCGGCTCAGATAGTGATCTCAGGGCTATGAGATCGAGCCCGGCATTAGGTTCGCTCAGCGTGGAGCCTGCTTGGGATTCTGTCTCCTTCTCCCTCTGCTCCCAACCCCCACTGCATGTGCTCTCTCTTAAAAAAAAAAAAATCTAAAATATTATTGAATAATTAAGTCAGACAAAATGGGAGTGATGAGAGAATAATAATAATAATAAT
>NW_027838755.1:0-267 GCF_054177405.1 Leptonychotes weddellii
TGATCTCCGACTTTGCTGGCTCCCTCCCATCCTTCAAAAATCACCTTTTTCGGGCATTCCACAGACACCCTACTTAAAATTTTAATTTCCTCAACCCCCATATTTTGTTTCTCCTTTCCTGAATTTATTTTTTCCTTTTAGCACTTAACATGACCTCACATGCTATATATTTACTTATTCTCCTTGTTTATTTAGTCTCCTCTTCTAGAAGATCCATGAGGGTAAACTATACTTTCTTGTTTTGTTCAATGTCATATCCCCAGCACC
>NW_027838756.1:0-267 GCF_054177405.1 Leptonychotes weddellii
TAATGTACAAGAGAAATCCCAGAAGGCTATGAGCTGATTTTTCAACAGAAACTTTGCAGGCCCAAAGAGAATGGCATGACATATTCAAAGTGCTGAAAGGAAGAAATGTACAACAAAGAATACTCTGCCCTGCAAGATTCAGGATTAAAAGGAGAGATAAAGAGTTTTCCAGACAAAAAAATAGCTTAAGGGGATGGGCAGAGCAAGATGGCGGAGGAGTAGGAGACCTGGATTTCGTCTCCTCTCAGGAATTCAGCTGGATAGGGA
>NW_027838757.1:0-267 GCF_054177405.1 Leptonychotes weddellii
TCAGATGTACAGCTTCAACCCTGGCCTTTATATTGAGCTGGAGGTCTAGATTTCTAACAACAGCGCTTCCCATCCCCGGGGCGGGGGAAGGGAGGGAAGGGCTCTGCGTAGACCGCTCCCTCTCTGCCCTTGTATTCAAGGTCTAATTTTTATTTATTTATTTATTTATTTATTTATTTATTTATTTATTTATTTATTTATTTTATTCTTATGTTAATCCCCATACATTACATCATTAGTTCTAGATGAAGTGTTCCATGATTCATT
>NW_027838758.1:0-267 GCF_054177405.1 Leptonychotes weddellii
GCCACCAGGAAAGTTTATTTTTAATAGCCATTTTTATGTGTCACAAAAAACAATGGTTTGTGCTCCCTCTGTTGGCTTTTCAGCAGCAGTTAATTCATAAATCCTATTCCTGGAGGGACCCTGCCCTAGCTGGACGCTCTTGCAGCTGCAGCAAGGGACAAGATGTGTCCTTAATTGAACTTTATGTTCCCCTTACACAGTCATTCTAATTTCATTTCTAGCAAATAATGCAGAAAGTCGAAGATGTCTGGTAATAGGATAGAGCCA
>NW_027838759.1:0-2247 GCF_054177405.1 Leptonychotes weddellii
CTCTCAGTTTTTCCCCATTGAGAATGATATTTACTGTGGACTTTTCATATATGGCTTTTATGATATTGAGGTATGTTCCCTATCCCTGCACTGTGGAGAATTTTAATCAAGAAAGGATGCTGTATTTTGTCAAATGCTTTTTCTGCATCTATTGAGAGGATCATATGGTTCTTTTCCTTTCATTTATTAATGTGATTTATCACATTGATTGATTTGTGGATGTTGAACCACCCTTGTAGCCCAGGAATAAATCCCACTTGGTCGTGGTGAATAATCCTTTTAATGTACTGTTGGATCCTATTGGCCAGTATCTTGGTATTTTGGCATCCATGTTCATCAGGGATATTGGTCTGTAATTCTTTTTGGTGGGGTCTTTGGTTTTGGGATCAAGGTGATGCTGGCCTCAAAGAATGAGTTTGGAAGTTTTCCTTCCCTTTCTGTTTTTTGAAACAGCTTCAGAAGAATAGGTATTAGTTCTTCTTTAAATGTGTGGTAGAATTCCCCTGTGAAGCCATCTAGTCCTGGGCTCTTGTTTGTTGGGAGATTTTTGATTACTGCTTCAATTTCCTTGCTGGTTATGGGTCTATTCAGGTTTTCTGTTTCTTTCTGTTTCAGTTTTGGTAGTTTATAAGTTTCTAGGGATACATCCATTTCTTCCAGATCGCCTGACTTGTTGGCATCTAGTTGCTCATAATATGTTCTCAAAATTGTTTGTATTTCCTTGGTGTTGGTCATGATCTCTCCTCTTTCATTCATGATTTTATTAATTTGGTTCCTTTCTCTTTTCTTTTTGATAAGTCTGGTTAGGGATTTATCGATCTTATCAATTCTTTAAAAGAACCAGCTTCTAGTTTAGTTGATCTGTTCTACTGTTCTTTTGGTTTCTATTTCATTTATTTATGCTCTAATTTTTATTATTTCTTGTCTCCTGCTTGGTTTAGGCTTTATTTGCTGTCCACTATTTTAAGGCAAAATTTATTCTATGTAGGTGGTTATTTCGTAGAGAAATGAAACTCACTCCTGAAAGCACCAAAATTTTTAGTGATTCTCATGGAAATTTTTGACATTTTTGAAAATGTTTTTTTATAACTCTTAGTTTTCTTTTCACAGTTGAGAATACAATTTAATCCTCCATCTTTTAAATTGAAATTTTTATTGAGATAATTTTAGATTTACATGCAGTTTTAAGAAATAATATGGAGTGTAGGATAGCTCTACTTTTAACTTTTTGAGAACCTCCATACTGTTTTCCAGAGTGGCTGTACCAGTTTGCATTCCCACCAACAGTGTAAGAGGGTTCCTCTTTCTCTACATCCTTGCCAACACCTGTTGTTTCCTGAGTAGTTAATTTTAGCCATTCTTTCTGTCTTTATGAATATGTCTATTCTGAACATTTCATATGAATGGAATTAGATAATTAAAAAAAAAAAGAAATAATATGAAGCAATCCCTTGTATACTTTGTCCAGTTTCCCCTAGTGGTAATATTTTGGAAAATTATAGTACAGTATCATGAACAGGATATTAACATTTATACAATCCATCAATATTATTCAGAGTTCCCAGTTTTATTTATATTCATTGTGTGTATGTATTAAGTTCTATACAATTTATCACCTGAGTAGGTTTGTGTTTCCACCTGGACAATTCCCAGAAGCAAAATGAAGTTATGAAAACAGTGTTTTTGTAAAGTCCTTGGCCCAGTATTTGCAGAGTACACATATTCAAGAACACATAAGAAACATGTAAAAATCGTATACACTGAGATGGAAAGCAAGTCTGAAAAATTTTAAAGGATTGAATGTTTTTTGACTACAATGCAATTAAGCCAGAAATCAATAAAAAGGATAACCATATTTAGAAATAAGCAATATTATTATACACAAAGTAAAATACACGATGGAAATTAAAGAAAATGTCATGAACTGAATGATAAAAATACTTTATTCAAAACTTGTGGAAGGCAGTTAAACATATAATTATAGAGAAATTTATATCCTTAGGAGCATATAAAGACTGAAATTATGCACTTATCATCTGTCTAAAGAAATTAGGAACATAGCATCATCAACAGCAATGACAAAATAAGCCCAATGAAGTAGAAGGAAAAACTTGTACAGTAAGGATAATAGTAGAAATTTATGAAAGAGAAGCCAAATATGAAATAGAAGGGACCAGCAAAGCCAAATTTGGTTTATTGAAGAGACTGACAAATTCATAATGCCCTAGTTTTTAAGGAGTTGTAAAT
>NW_027838760.1:0-267 GCF_054177405.1 Leptonychotes weddellii
AACTGACCGAGAGACCTAGGCTATATCCCACCGCTGCCACTGCATGGCAACAGGCCTTGACTTGTGATTGAGGCTTCTACCTCAGTTTATACACCCACTACAGCCAGGAGGTGCCTCAGGTGACAATATGAGCAGAGGATCTTAGGTGAGACTAGCACTGTTCATTCCTAGGTTGGGGAGGAGCCCTGTAACCATGTGGCTTTATGTGAGTAGGGGTGGAGACCCATCAGGAGAGTCTTTTTCCCCCCAACCTTTCTTTAAGTGAGA
>NW_027838761.1:0-267 GCF_054177405.1 Leptonychotes weddellii
AAAAAGCTGACATCTTTTGAATCCTCCAGTTAAGGAATTTTTGTACCACACTTACTTTCTCTATACTCCTTTTTTTTTTTTTAAAGATTTTATTTATTTATTTGAGACAGAGAGAATGAGAGAGAGAGAGCACATGAGAGGGGGGAGGGTCAGAGGGAGAAGCAGGCTCCCTGCCGAGCAGGGAGCCCGATGCGGGACTCGATCCAGGGACTCCAGGATCATGACCTGAGCCGAAAGCAGTCGCTTAACCAACTGAGCCACCCAGGC
>NW_027838762.1:0-267 GCF_054177405.1 Leptonychotes weddellii
AAAACTTTAATAGTTGGTTGTAGGAGAAAATGTGGTCTCTATATTTTTTAAAACTTTCTTTCCTAAGCTTTTTCTCTACAGGTTGATCTACAGAATTTTAGAAAAGCTCTTCAAATGTACTCTTAAAACGGTTATATTTTCCACAGTTTGGCTATTGTGCACATTGCTGCTATAAACATCGGGGTGCACGTACCCCTTCGGATCCCTACTTTTGTATCTTTGGGGTGAATGTCCATCAACAGATGAATGGATAAAGAAGATGTGGTA
>NW_027838763.1:0-267 GCF_054177405.1 Leptonychotes weddellii
CGTTCTGTTTCTCACCCGCGACAACATCGCCGCTAGCTCACACGAGCACGCGCGTCTCACGCGTAGAACGGGCTCCGGGCTGTGATGGCTCTGCGCTGGTTGGCACATTCCGGATGGATGGCAGCAGGTGCCCCACTGGTTGGTGCGAGGTATCAGATCACCGTGAACGGGGCAGCCCAAAGCCGAACTCTGAGCACAGTCTAGCGCTGCAGAGCACGGAGGATGCATGCTGACCACCCGCAGGCCCCGCGACCCGGTGCCGGGACC
>NW_027838764.1:0-267 GCF_054177405.1 Leptonychotes weddellii
ATAAGACTGATGGATCACTGAACTCTATCTCTGAAACTAATAATACACTACATGTTAATTTATTTTTTAATTTATTTTTTTAAATATTTTATTTATTTACTTGACAGAGAGAGACACAGTGAGAGAGGGAACACAAGCAGGGGGAATGGGAGAGGGAGAAGCAGGCTTCCCGCAGAGCAGGGAGCCCGATGCGGGGCTCAATCCCTGGATCCTGGGATCATGACCTGAGCAGAAGGCAGATGCTTAATGACTGAGCCACCCAGGCCC
>NW_027838765.1:0-267 GCF_054177405.1 Leptonychotes weddellii
GAGGAAGGGGAGTCTCCCCACATCTGCCACTTGTTGTGTCCCTGCTGGAGGAACAGTGGCCCGACTGTGCCTCAGATCATGGTTTATGGCAACCCTGAGCTTAGAGCCTGTTCCCTGGCTCCATCTCTGCAGCCGGCTTCCCTGCTCCGATACCTGGGAGCTCTGCCGCACTCAGGCACCCCCGGTCTTTCTGTGACCCCGAGGGTCCTGAGACCACACTGTCCCGCGAGTGTTCCACCCACCGCTTAGCCACTGGAGCGACATCCC
>NW_027838766.1:0-267 GCF_054177405.1 Leptonychotes weddellii
CTGAGCCACCCAGGCACCCCATATGTGTCTGTTTTTGTGTCAGTACCATACTGTCTTGATGATTACAGCTTTGTAATAGAGCTTGAAGTCTGGAATTGTGATGCCACCAACTTTGGTTTTCTTTTTCAATATTCCTCTGGCTATTTAGGGTCTTTTCTGGTTCCATAAAATTTTAGGATTATTTGTTTCAACTCTGTGAGAAAAGTTGATGGTATTTTGATAGGGATTACATTGAATGTATAGATTGCTCTAGGTAGCTTAGACATT
>NW_027838767.1:0-267 GCF_054177405.1 Leptonychotes weddellii
TCCAAAACGGCAATTTCACTAATTGTAGCAATCAGACCAGAGTGGTATCTAGAAGTCACCTTGGCAACAATCCCGCCTAATGCATGAATGCCTTCCATAGGACCCCAGGCAAGTGGTCATGGGGTTCTTCTTGAATATGTCTAGTAACAGGAAACTCACCACCTTTCAAGGAACCCATGAATTTCTGGGCATTTGTATCATCCATGCAAAAGTCCTACCTACTACCAAGAGATAAACTGTCTGCTGGAACTTTTGGACTCTGGTTCT
>NW_027838768.1:0-267 GCF_054177405.1 Leptonychotes weddellii
CAGCAATTGCACTACTGGGTATTTACCCCAAAGATACAAAAGTAGGGATCCAAAGGGGTACGTGCACCCCGATGTTTATAGCAGCAATGTCCACAATAGCCAAACTGTGGAAAGAGCCAAGATGTCCATCGACAGATGAATGGATAAAGAAGAGGTGGTATATATATACAATGGAATATTATGCAGCCATCAAAAGGAACGAGATCTTGCCATTTGCAACGACGTGGATGGAACTGGAGGGTATTATGTTGAGTGAAATAAGTCAAA
>NW_027838769.1:0-13392 GCF_054177405.1 Leptonychotes weddellii
TATGCGTATGGATCTGAACAAATAGCTTATCTCTCTGTGTCTTGGCTTTCTCACCTCTAACACAAAGATGCTCAGAGTGGGACCATACCGGAAAGCAGCTGCGGGGCCTGAATGAAGTAATGTGAGGAGGCGCAGAATTCTCTCCACTCCAGGTTAAGGGGCCTTGACCCCATGGGACCTGAGATGGGCATGGTGGGAAGGTTTTGATAGACAGTGCCAGAGATGGTAGGGATGGCAGTGTCCCCCGGGAGCCACTGCATTCTCCAGGCCAGCCGGGGAAGGGGTCGATGAAGCCAGCTTTTAGGCGTGGGAGGCAAGAATAAATTGCCCACGGAAGCCTCTAGGACGGCAGAGGTGTTGCTTAGACACCCTCTTGGGAATGCCAGGAGAGCAGGTGAGACACTTTTAGTTAAGTCTTGTTTTTCATCATGTGAGTAAGCCAGAAAAGCAGTGGTGTCTGTCCTGACCCTCAGGGAGGCAAAACTACAGGACACAAACATAAGTTATGGCTGAGTAAAAACTAACCGTAGCAATTTAAGACAGACCCAATGTCATAAATTGACCTGAGACGATTTTAGAAGCCCTGCAGTAACAGTGGTAAGAAACGTGCCCAAAGACTGATGGGCAACAGCTTCAAATCTCAGCTTCATCACTTACAAGTGGCATATTTGGAGAGTCACATGATTTCTCCGAGCCTCAGTTTCTCCAATGGTAAATTAGAGAAAATACTATTTCATGTGGGGCGGTCGATCTTACATAAATCAAGTCTACAGAAGCACTTTGGAAACTGTCAAGCCCTGAACAGGTTTGAGAGGCTGTTATATTATTTCCAACTAGTTGGTGCTGCTGTGGATTTTAGCTGGTGAGAAGAAATTCTTCTAGTTCATGTTCTACGTGGTAGCATCTTTGAACCTCATGTTCTCACTCATCAAACACCTTAAAATATGGAGGCACCCGGAGTGGCAGAAACAGAAAAATCTCTCATGTAATTCAAAGCATCCTCCTTTCATTGGAAAGGGGGTGGAGAATATTTCTTTTGTTGAGCTTGCTTAATTCAAGAGGGAGAAAGAGAGTTGCAAATGAGAAATGCAAATCTAAGAAGATATCCAGCAATGTGCTTGGTTTTAATAATTGCTCAAATAAGAAAATCTCCACTCCCCTCCCCTGCACACATTCATACACACAATATTATTAGGATCCAGGTTTCAGTTAAATGTCACTGTGTTAAAGATCCATCTCAAACCTATTCTATCCTACCCTACGCTACCCTATCTTACCCTACCTTATGCTACCCTATCCTATGCTACCCTACCCTACTCAATCCCATTTTATCCCACCCTACCCTATTCTATTTTATCCTATCTACCCTACCCCACCCTATCCTATCCTATGCTCTTTTATCCTGTCCTATCCTCTCCTATCCTATCTTACCCTATCCTACCCTATCCTACTGTATCCTACCCTATCCTATCCTATTCATCTTTTTGTTTATTTCCTTCATGACTTTCATCACTGAAATTATCTTATTGTTTGATTTATGTTTGGTTGATTAATATATTCTCTTCTCAGGTGATAATTTCCATAAGAGGAAGTTTTATTCTCCTCAGTATCTCCAATACCTAGCTCAGTGGCTCATAATGGGAACTCAATAAATATTTCTTGAATGAGTGAATGAGTCCCCAAATTTCAGAAGTGCTGGTGGTCAGAGGCAATGGTAATAGGGCCACTGCTTGCAAGAAGTGCAGCTGGGGCGCAGATGGAGAGCAGCGTCAGGAAGTGGCAGAGCAGCCTGCACAGGAGGAGTGGACATTCTGGTTTGCTGGGACCAGGAGTTTGTGGAAGTGGTGGGGGGCTTGGCAGCAAGCCCCTGCATGGCAGGCAGTAGACACTCCTATCCGGGACCCCCTACCACCGTGTGTCTCAGGACCAGTATACATAGAGGCCAAGAGCACTGAGAACTCTAGCAAGGAGAACAAGCATTGATGCCCAAGGTGGGTGGAGTGTTGCAGAGAGAGGAGGAAATGGATGGAGGGAGGCCGGAGGCTGTTCAACAACCAATCTAGGAGGAAATGACAAATGACCCTTTCAGTGGTCTTTTCCTAGACTGGTGGCCTGGAAAACAACTCTCATTCAGATAGAAAAAAGCTTAAAACACAAATGAAAGCCTTGCTCCCAAATCCCCTAAGACATCTAATATTTTAAATTTATTTATGTGTTTATGAATTAGGTGCTGGGCTAAACACCTGACCCACATTATCTTGGTTAATGCTCGCTCCCAACAGCTGCTTCCTCTCGTGTTCTCCTTTGACAAATGGCAAAACTGAGGTTCAGAGAGCTGACCTGACTTGCCCAGGCTAATGAGTAGTGGAACTGGCATTGGAAACCAGTCAGTCTGACTCCAGATTCAGTGCTTTTAAACCTATCTTTGATAATTGCATATAAATTGTGTAGCTTTGATGGATGACAACTTTTTAGAACCATATAAAAATATTGGACCTCTTCATGGTTCTGTCCTGAGCCCGTTTTTATTATTCTCACTTGACACAGCTTCCAGAGGATGACCTCAGTCATTCTCTTGGAATCAATCCCGCATGCGTGATTCTGAGCCTCAGACCTCTGTGTCCAGCTACGGGCTCCCATCTTCACCTGACTGTCCCGCAGGACCTGCCACTCTGCCTGTCCATAACTGCATTCATCACTGCCTCCTCAAACCTTCTTTCTCTCACATATTTCCTGTCCTAGTTGAACGACATGCTCATCCAGCCAGCTGACCAGTGAGGGATCTGAAAAATAATTTCTAACATCTCCATTCCTCCCCACATCTTGAAATGTCTTCCTCCTTAGACTCCTCCCATAATTTGAGTCCATTCCAACTGAACGTGCTTTAGTTTATTATTGACTATTACAGCTGTTTTTCAGCTGGTCTTTTTCTCTGTGATATTGCCCCTCACAGTTCTACTTTATTTCAACTTACTGCAGTATTTTTACATTAATGCTAAAATGCACATCAGCTCCTAATATGCTTCTTTTTTTTAAAATTTAATGTAATTTTATGATGTTATGTTAGTCACCATACAGTACATCATTAGTTTTTGATGTAGTGTTCCATGATTCATTCAATTCCTACTCAGAATTTCTAGAGCTTATCAGCCCTTAGCAGGTATTTTTCCATCTCATAGTTTTGAAAAATCTACCTTTGTGTCTTGTCTCTTCCCTCTGCCCCATCTTTCCTTATTCCTTCCATGGATTTTCTTTAGCCTTTTCTTTATGCCAGGCTCTGAAACTAACATTAGGAGAAGGTTTACAATCTAAAAATATTTTCATGTACATGATCTCATTTATTTCTCACAATGCTGTTGACAGGCAGGCCGACTTATCTCCATTTTACAAATGGGAACATGGTCTCAGTCAGGTGCACTGCCCAAACTCCCAGAACTAGCGAGTGCCCTGACTCCTATGGGGTCCTTGGCTTTCAAGTCCTGTCATTGCCCTGCTCTGCAGCATTACTCTTTGAAACCTGTTGCCTCTGCTACTTTGCACTCGTTTGTACCATTCCAAGTCCTCACAATACATTGTCAATGCATAAAGATCATTGATTCAATGAAATCAGGACAACAGGGTTCAATCAAAACCTGGTGAGAGCAGAAGCACACAGTGTATAGAGAGGAGCCTACTGGTTGCAGACATTCAGTGTGCTCTGCGAATAAGTCAGTCTGTGTTTCCCAATAAGAGAAGAGCTTCCATTGTCCTGGCTATTTGGCTAAGTGGAGGGCAGTGACCAAAGTTTCTCCTGTGGCTGTTGGTGACTTTGTCTCACTAGACTGTGAACACCACAAAAACAAACACTGCTCCTCCTTTTTCTTTGTGTCTCTACTACCCAGCACAGTCACGGTCGCTCAATAAATAGTTATCTATGATATGGATCAATGCTTAGGAATTTAGTGATGCAAGGGAACTGAGTGAGCATCTTTCCAGACAAAGGTCCCCCAGACGCTGGCCACCTGTGCAGTAGATGCACACAGTAGATCTATGGAGGGGCGCCTGGGTGGCTCAGTCGTTAAGCATCTGCCTTCGGCCCAGGTCGTGATCCCGGGGTCCTGGGATCGAGCCCCGCATCGGGCTCCCTGCTCCGCAGGAAAGCCTGCTTCTCCGTCTCCTACTCCCCCTGCTTGTGTTCCCTCTCTCGCTGTGTCTCTCTGTCAAATAAATAAATAAAATCTTTAAAAAAAAAAAAACAATAGATCTATGGAACAAGTTGCACATGTTTTGTGACATTTGAATCTTGTATGTGTTCTCATTTATCATTTATTGACTCTTTATTATTCATATACTATTATTACCATCCCGATTTTACAGGTAAAGAAATTTAAGCTTAACATGATTAGCATATGTGTTCCAGCTTAGGAATTAGTGTCAGAGCTGAACTTGGACGTAAACACTCAGATCCCAGGTTCTGGGGTGTGTGATCAGCCCTTACTGCCTCCATATCTAAGGCTCTTTCTGCTTCTGGAGCCAAAGAGCCAAGCTGTAAGGAGACTGTGGATGAGGAGGTAACCAGGTGCCTGCAGCCAGTTGTGAGGTGAATGCAAGAAGCCTGGTGGGGAAAACATTGGCAGAGCTGCTAGGAGGGAGGAGGAAGAGAAGGAGGGAAAGAAGGAGAGGGGGAAATTAGAGGAACCTCCTGGGAGCTGAGCTGGGGGGATGGCCGTGCCCAGGACAGGAGGAGAAGCCAGACCAGTTTCTCTCTGAACCAAGCTAAGAACACTCACCATACATTTCAAGTCTACATTTTGGAAGGAAAAGATATAATGCCCTTTAAAACTGTTCTCTCTTCCTTTCAAAAACGAAGGTCAGCAGGGGAAAGAAATAGCATCTGAGATGCTAATGAAAGAAAACCCAGATGACTGCAGAAGCAATTTAAAGATTTGCCCGGATTTGTTTCGGCCCCTGTGGCTGTGCCTTCTACTTGCAATTCTTCCTCAGTGGTCTGGATGGGGAGATAAATACATTTTTTAAAAGTCCAACATGCGGGCACTTTTGAAACTAGGGAAAGCGGAACCTGGGAGGCTTAAAATATTAATCATGTATCCAGGCTTGCCAGAGAAAAGAGGATGGCGTTCTGCAGGTGTAATGCAGAGAGAAAATCCCCTCCAGGAACGAGTGATATGGAGGTGGATTTCACCCATGTGTGCACCAGACACAGATGGAAAGTTGATTTATACTTAATGCAGACCTAGATTCAAAGGCCCTCCTTAAAGGGAAAGCAGCAGGCCAGAGGCGTCCCTTTAGGACACTCTGAGACCTCATTAGACTGTCATTAAACAGCAAACGAGGCTCTGCTCCAGCAATAGGCTGAGTCCAGAGACACAGATGAAAGGCTTTAGGAATGTTGGATTAGAAACCAAAGCATGAGCATCCAGAGGTAGGAGTTTAATGGCAGGATTCCCGAGACCATGCCCAGAGCCCAGGAGAGAAGATCATCAGAGCACTGGGTTGTGATTTCACTCCTATCTCTTTGGAGCTCTGTAATGGCTCAAGGAGGGGGATTTGCTAGGAGTTCTTTGTCTTATCCAAGAGCCCCCAAGCTCATCCACTGTTCATCCCCAGGGCTCCCACTCAAGCCCGATCTATTTACTGTGCTCCTCTTGGTTTTCTTATCACAGGCCCCGGAGACTCAGTTTCTTTCTGATCTTCAAAATGGTCACCACTGTGCACCAGTTTGCTTTCTGAATCAGCCAAATTGGCTCCCTGTTTTTGTGCTGCCGAGGATGAGAGTCCACAGGATCTTTTTTGAATTAAAGATTTTAATGTCACTTCCTACAAGGAAAGTTACAGACATGATGAGACTCCCAACAGTAGGGAAGGGAAGTAACTAAAGTTCTAGAATTTTAGACTTCCTAAGAGTTTAGTTTTTGATCTTTAGACCTGTCTTCATTCTGGGATGTTCCTGGCAGTCCCAAGGAATTGATACTGTTTTTATTCCCCAAGTTGTATGTAATCTTCTCCTACTTCTTCACTCCTGAAACTTGCCCCGTATTCTTTAAGCAAAATAAGCAGCTTGCTGTTCCCTGACTTTGCCCACAGCCTGTTTCAAATCTCTATGCCCATATTTGCTTTAAATGTCTTTGTTTGAAACACAGCTTCTTCTCTTGAAGAAGCTTCCCATTCTTTCCTCCCATTTTCCCATCCCCATGGAAGAATCCATAAGCACCTGTCATGAGGAAGCCCAAGGCACGTGTTTACCTCCACCTGAGGACAGTTACATTACTCAGGACTGGGACTTGAATTAATAGGAACTAACATGATGTCTGGTACACAGTAAGTGCCTACTTTTAAAGAGTAAGTGGGTCACATCTTTATGTAACTTTCAAGTTTTTTCATGACTACAGAATGACTTAATTTTATCAGAACAACTCTGGACTTGGGCACTCAGGGTTGAGTGTCAAATCTGTCATCTACTGGCTGAGTGGCTGTGATGATTTTATTAAATTTTCTGAGCCTTAGTATGCTCACTTGTGAAGTGAAGAACATAACACCTACTTCACAATTTATTTATTTATTTTTTTTGCAGTAGAGATACTTTTTCCCCAATAAAAGCATATCTAGAGCAAATAGGGAGTAAATTTGAGACATCACTCCTAGAAATGTTATCTATTTGTGCAATTTCTAAGATCAGCCCCAACCTGCAGTTGAAATTTCAAAGAAGAAACTACAGAGTGGTACATGTTATTCCCAGAGGCTGGACAGCACTTGGCAAAACAACCTCCCAGCTTGGTGTTCGTCACCATAGTGCTGGACACGCACTGTGCAAAATCAGAATCCTGATTTGTCTGCATGCCGAGTGAGGGCAGAGAAGGGTACATGAGATGCCACTTCATTCGTAATGGGAGTAAAGGTCTTTAGATTCACAGGAAGCTTGCATCACCATCCATTTTTGATCTTCAAATTATTGGAATTGACTTGAGCTTTACCCACTGGATTGTTGCACTTGCCCAGTTCCTTGTTCAGACTCTCAGGATCTTGTAGAAGAGGATGGCTTTGTTCCCTATGCAACATGCTTGACCACAGGTGCCCTGGGCTTTGGGTCCCAAGACTGGTTGTCCAGGCCATTCTTCTCCAAACCCCACTGCCTCATGGGCACCATGTATAAAGGGATCCACCAGATTTCCAATGAGAGTTTCCTCCCACTTCTAGCTCCCCGCAAAAATTCTGAAACAATTAACACACACACTTACACACATACACACACACACACACACACACACCCCACACACATTCTTCATGTTTCTCCCATTGGTCCATGTAGTGTCAGATAATAATTAGGAAGGACCCAGGAGCTAGTAACCAAAAAGTCTTTATCCTCTCCTTCCATTCTTCTCTGATATAAACACACACAGACCTGTCCCTCCCATCCTCATCAGAATGCTCAAGTAGGCATCTTGCCACAGTACAAAAGACATAAACGGCAAATACGAAAGCACAAGTTAAATACTCAGGAGGCCATTTGTGCTCTATATTGATTAACAGTGAGATATACAATTGACATAGGAAGACAGAAAGTTTGGGTCAGTTTTTTCTTTCCTGAGCGGACCTACATGAAAAGACAAGTCATAATCAGAACCTTGCTTAATGTGAATGCAATCAGAGCAAAGGACATGAGCTGGATTTGAGAGAGTAGTGATGTCATAAGATAGTCTGACATCTCCATCTTCCATTTGGAATGCTTTTGCCAAAATGGAATAAAAAAGAGTTCTCTTTTCCCCTTTCTTAAAGATCCATGATTTCATAAATCTCATTTGGTAAGACCAAGGTCTCAGGAAATGAGGGGTTGGGGAAAATAATTTAAAAATTTCACCAAATACATTTAAATGACAGAGTGAATAAGTATTCTAGAAGATATTCACTTGCTTTAGCAAGCCAGATTCATGACAATGAAGCCTTGCTCCAATAAATAAACTTCTTCCGGAGGACTCTCCTCCTTGTTCAGAAAATACTGTTGCAGTATTGCAATCCACGAGACTAAATATTTCACCAGCTTTATGTTGTACAGAGTATACCTCTCTGAACTTTTTAAATCAGCTTTTCCTGCCATGGTATTTATTGGCTTTTGCACCTGAATTGTGTTTTTGCATTCATTGTTTTCATAAGTCTCGGGACAGTGTCTGGTCATTTCACAAGTTGCAAACATTTCACAAGTTGTGGGGCCCTGGCTCTCTGTTGGATGGATTTTAGACAAGGTAGTCTGGGCAGACTTCCCTGTGGAGTTAAATTTAAGCAATGAAATGAGGGAGAGCACCATGTAAAATTAGGGGGAAAGGAATCCCAGGCCGAGAGGACAGATATTGTATAAGCAGCAAGAAGACCAGGGGAGAGGGCACTGAATGAGGGAAAGAGGTGCAGGGGGCTAAATCATGTAGGGTCTCAGCAGCCATGTGAGGGATTTTGGGGGTTGATTCTCTGCTCAGTTGGCATCCATGACAGATTCCAATGCCCTAGATAAGTGGCATGACCTTGAACAGGGCTTGGTTCTCTTTTTCTATGTTTCCATGCTGGTCAGTTTCCAATTTCCAAAAAAGTTTTTCTGTAGATACCTTAATGTCTTCATTGAGGCTAGTCCCAATCCTGCTGGCCTGGGGCTCACAGTCTTTGGGAGGTAACTTTGCATATCTTGTTTTAACTGGATTAACTTCCTGGTTTAACTCTTGGGAGGACAATCTTTCTGCCTCATTTCCTAGTTCTTGGGGAGCATATCATTATTACCTTCCTACCTATGTACCAAGAACATAATCATGCACACAGGTGCTTAAGGGATCCAGGCCAATGACAACAGCAACAATATTAACAAAAGCTTTAAAAAGAATGCTGTTTGGAGTCCAGGTGTGTTGGGAGTGCCAAAAGCAGAAGTCAGACTGAAAACACTCAGCATTCTGAGAGAGGGAGAGTTAGAAATAAACACTTACATCATCCCTTCCCTCTCCTGCATTGATGCGGTCCAGACGGATGATGGCCCAGCATTTTGGATTTGTCTGGTTTCCTCATTAATTCTTCTCTCATTTCTGCTTTTATTATCTACAATGACAATGGCACACTATCCCTAGGCAGCCTCTAAAGCCATCTAACTGTCATTAGAGCAATAAAGACTCTCATCTTTCTGCACAGTAAACAAATTAAACTGCTCCTTGGTGTCTAAACCTCTTGATTAAAGCATCACTGTCTTATGATTACTACTGTCTTTTGAAAACCTACTGTGTGTTAAGGGTAGGTTAGTTGCTTTATGTACTATTTCACTTAATCTTTCAATGACACTTTAAAGCTAGGAATCACTGGCCTGATATACAGAATCGAAGACTCCAGAGTCTTGCCCCTAATCAAAGTCAAAGTCAGTGGGTAGCCAACCCATAGACCAGGGGACTTCTATGCCAGATCTTCATACCCACGCACCCGATGCTCCATCCATATTCCTGCTTCTCTGCTACTTTAGACTGTTCTTGGCATTTTCCCTCTCAATGGCTTTCCCTCCTCACGACGTATATAGGCTCACGTTTGCTTTCTCTTCTCAAAGCTTGTCTTCAGAATCTTGAGAGGATCCAACATCTCCCTCCTTTTTCTCACTCTGATCTTTAGAGTCATAGACTGACATTGCTGGTGGGGACATTTGAGATTATTTTCTCTACAGGTTTCCAATCGTGAGTCCCCAGGTGGCAGACTTCACGCTAGTTTCAATATTCAAAAATCTCTACTTAAATCACAGTACTGTTGTTTGGTTTGTACTACTGAAATATAAAGTTGTGCAATGATTATTTGATAAATACAATTTGTCTAATAGAAAGCTTCAAAAGGGGTTCATATTGGGGTAAGTGGGGAAGAAAGAATTCATGAAAAAAGATTATTGGTAAAAGAATCTCAGAAATATCGCCAATTTGTTGTTGTGTTCTCTCTTATAAATGACTCAACAGATGTCCATTGGGAGGAAATGTGAATACCAACTAAGCTTCACTGGTTTGGAAGAGATTTTAAAGCTTATGTTGTCCAACTATGATACATTTTTAGCAAGTGGTAGGCCAATCATTGGTGGGATATTACTGTTACTCCAGGCATCCTCTTCCAATTTAATAGCACTGACTGCTAAAAGTTTGTGATTTTCTGGAGTTTCTGCCCTTCAGTTCAAGTCCTCTGGAGCTCCACACAAGGGTTCTCATCACTCTTCTAAGTGATGTCCTTCATGCATGGAGATATAATGGTTGTAGACTCACTGCTAGATATGCTAGTACCAGCAAAGTAATTATGGATCCTTCGAGCTCTCCGCTCAGACCATGATCAGTAAGTCAATTGTTTCCCTCAACTGCACCCATAAAGCCTTACTCTTTGTTTTCTGCTTCAGCCTCATGCCCTAAAATTACAGATATACATAACTATCTGAACTTTTGCTTATTGCTCAGTACCCCTTTCTTCTAGAATATTCTCTTTCTTATTTCCCCCCTCCCCAGATTTGCTTCTTTTGGAAATATTTCCATGACCTTCCCCCACAGAAAAAAATCTTGAGTGTTTCCTTGCCTGTAACATTCATTTGTAATTAACCATTTATTTTTCTCTCTCCTCACCAAGACTGTGGGATCCAAGGATGATATCCTAGTCTCTTAGCCTTAAAGCTTAGCACTTGATTGAAACTTAGAATAGATGCTCTGTGAAATGAGTGAATGAGTGAATGAACAAACGAATGAATGAATCCATGGTATGGGCCCTTCCTGTGTCTTGCCCAAGTGCATTCACCAACCCCTCAACTTACATTGTCTCTTCATCATGGCAATAGGTAGGTGGGGAGTTGAGAAGGAAGACAGATGGGATGAGGGAGGAAGTAAGAGGGAAGAGTAACGAGGAAAGAGATAAATGCATCAGAATCAAAACTGTTTTATAGGTGAGGAAACTGAGGCTCAGAGTACCTAATTCACACAGTAGAGACTGGAATCTCCTTTCATGGCTTCTGGCTCTGTGCTTTTCCTTTATGTTGTGAATATTGCAGCAAGTACATTTTTTTTTTTAAAGATTTTATTTATTTATTTGAGAGAGAGAGTGAGAGAGAGAAAGAGCACAAGAGGGGGGAGCGGGAGAGGGAGAAGCAGACTCCCTGCTGAGCAGGAAGCCCGATGCGGGACTCGATCCCGGGACTCCAGGATCATGACCTGAGCCGAAGGCAGTTGCTTAACCAACTGAGCCACCCAGGCGCCCTGCAGCAAGTACATTTTTAACACACAGAGGAAAACGCACTGGCTCATTTCCAAAGACAATAGCCTCATCATCAGGGCCAAGGGGTCATTGTTTGAAATTTTAAAAATTAGTTCTGATTTAAACCCAGCCTCTCACTTGGAGCAATGACTCAGGCTAATTTTGTGGGTGGCATGTTTTCCTTTGAGATTTCTCATCCGATCTGTTCCCTGTTCTCCTAGATTACATAAGGGTAAGATGAATTCCGTGACTGGATCCCAACTCCCTGGGGACCAAAATAATCACTGTTCTGTTTTCCATGGGAGATGAAGATATATATTAGGATTTTAACATTTTTTGAATATCTACTTTAAAAACAGGAGACATCCGCAGCAGGTGGGGCTTGCAAATGATATTTCTAATCAGATATTCATCCAGAAAGTAATTAACTTTAGGAAAGTGTCTTCCCTGTAAGGCCCCAGAGACTTGTAAAAAGACTTCCTCACTCTTGACTCTCTGTGAACACACTTTGTTTTTGCCTCCCCCGGTGTTCCAGAGTCCAAAGGAAGATGAGAGGTGAGTCCTGCTGATAAGGATGTCATCACATTATGGTGTTTCAGGGCTATGGGGAAAGAAGTCTCTCTTCCACTTGTCCCTTTCCACCCCAATCCCAGCACCCTCAAGATGGTGCTTTCTCATGTTTTGTAAATTGCTGAGGGTTCTGCCAGGTTCTTCAGTTTCATTTGGCTCACTGCCCTGGCTTCTCTGTCACTCCTTTTAGGAAATCCAAGGGAGGAAAAGCTAAGAATCTGTGTTTTGAATTCAGATATATATGAGTTCAAACCCTGGTTCTGCCACTTCTGAGCTGTGTACTTGTGGCTGAGCTGTGACCTCTTTCTGAGTCTCAGGTTCTCACCTCTGCCTGGACTGTCATAGACTCACTGAAAAAGTCACAAGAAAACATTCAGCTTGGTGCCTGCTTCCTAGAAGTTTCATAGCAGAGTATTTATATTCTGCCCTATCTACATTCTATCTCGTTTTGGTAAAAGAAAGTTTGGATAGAGTTTGGCTAGTGTGGTAGCTTCCCAGGGACGCTGTACCAAAGTAGCACAAAATGGGTGCCCTAAAAGAAGACAAATTGATTGTTTCACAGTGCTAGAGGCCAGAAGTCCTAAATCAAGATGTCAGCAGGGCAGTTTCCCTTTGGAATGTGTAAAGGAATCTTTACTCGCCTCTTCCTAGCTTCTGGTAGTTTGCCAGCAATCACTGGCATTCCTTGGCTTGCAGCTGCATCAGCTCCAATGCCTGCTTTGGTTGTCACATGACGTTCTCCCTGTAGCTCTCTGTCCTCACGTGGCTGTCTGCTTACAAGGGCCCTAGTCGTATTGTAGTAGGGGTTCACCTTCCACCTATACAACCTCATCTAAACTAAATTACATCTGCAAAGAACCTGTTTCCAAATAAGGTCACATTCCAAAGTACTAAGGGGTTAAGGCTTCAACATATATTTTGGGGGGGAGGTGGAGAACACAATTCAACCCATAACAAGTAAGTACTAAATTTTATGCTAATATATTCTAGTCTATTTAGTCAATATATCATATAGACTTCTGTTTAGCTTAGCTTAGATTTTGCTGTCTGAGAAGTCCAATCCTAGAATGGCAGCCTTAGAGCTAAAAGAAAATATGCTGTTTATTTCGCTTCTTCCCTCTTTATGCCCCCTTTCCCCCATTTTTCCCTTTATTCTAAGCCTCCCAGCCACCATTCTCACCATCTCTAATCCATTATTCACCCAGGAGCCAGAGTTCTCTCTCTGTCCTCCTCCTCTTTCTAGAATAGTCATGTGTCTCCGTCATCTTGTTCTTAATAAGACAAAGGTCAAACTCCTCATCTTGGCATAAATTGTCCTTCAGTACCTGATCCTTACTTACCTCTGGGGTGGCTACCTGTCATGGTTTGTTCCAGACAGACTCGTTTTTTTTTTTTAATCTTTTTTTTTTTATTCTTATGTTAATCCCCATACATTACATCATTAGTTTTAGATGAAGTGTTCCATGATTCATTGTTTGTGCATAACACCCAGTGCTCCATGCAGAATGTGCCCTCCTCAATACCCACCACCAGGCTAACCCATCCTCCCACCCCCTCCCCTCTAGAACCCTCAGTTTGTTTTTCAGAGGCCATCGTCTC
>NW_027838770.1:0-2247 GCF_054177405.1 Leptonychotes weddellii
TCTGAGGGAGGAACGGCTGGGGGTCTGGACTCCTGGGTCTGGGGGAGGAGGGGCTGGGGGCTGGACTCCTGGGTCTGAGGGAGGAACGGCTGGGGGCTGGACTCCTGGGTCTGGGGGAGGAGGGGCTGGGGGCTGGACTCCTGGGTCTGAGGGAGGAACGGCTGGGGGTCTGGACTCCTGGGTCTGGGGGAGGAGGGGCTGAGGCTGTAGGAGTTGGACCCCAGGCGTCTCAAGGACTTGACCTTCCAAGTGCTTGTTCCCATCCAGGTCCCAGGCGTCCCCCAAGGCCCTGGTGTGCGCAGCCGCCCTCACCAGCCCCTGGAGGCAGAGAGCACCTGTTTGCTCTTAGGAGAAAGAGGCTACTCATCCACCCCCAGGGCCCAAGTCTGTTTGCTTTGGAAACAAGGTGGGGGGTGTCTCGAGTTATCTGGTTCATCTTTCACCCTTGGGCCATTGGGTGGCGCCAGGATGTGGGGGTGGGGGCAAGAGACATCTATGACCTTAGGCTTGACCTCACCCCAACCAGCAACTGGTCTCCCCACTCCTTAGATGCCATAACGAAGAGAGAGACTGAGTCACAATGGAAAGTGCCAATGAGCCCCCAGCCCGTCCTCCCTCAGACCCAGGAGTCCAGGCCCCCAGCCCCTCCTCCCTCAGACCCAGGGGTCCAGGCCCCCAGCCCCTCCTCCCTCAGACCTAGGGGTCCAGGCCCCCAGCCTGTTCTCCCTCAGACCCGGGTCTAGCACGACCTGGGCCCTGGGTCACTGTCTCTGCTCCGTCCTGCAGAGATGCCTGGCAAACAGTCAGATGAGGAACAGGAGGCGGGGGCTGCCGAAAACGTAGCTGAGGAGGACCTAGGGGGCCTCACGGCAGAGGAGCTCCAGCAGGGCCAGGAGGCAGCCCTGGAGCTAGAGGACATGATGGCGCTAAGTGCCCAAACCCTGGTCCAAGCCGAGGTGGATGAGCTTTACCAGCAAGTGCGTCCCCTGGGCCAGGGCCGCTTCGGCCGGGTCCTGCTGGTCACCCATCGTCAGAAAGGTACCAGGGCCCGGAAACAGATGCAGGAGGGTCAGGGGCTGGTGGAATGGGCCAAGACAGGTGCCAGTCAAGGCCGGGGAGTCTGTAAACAGGAATCAAGTGCTGCCTCTGCCCCTTCCAGGCTGTGTGTTCTTGGAACCTCCCCTACCCTCTCTGAGCCTCAGCCTCGTCCTTCGAAAATGTGGGTGATTCTGTGAGCATAGGTCGATGGCTCTTGCTGGTGAGAAAGGGGGGCAGACAGAGTCCTCCCCTGTGGCTGGCTTAGCGGTCACCACGGGGATGATTTGGAGCCACACCGTGTGCCGGACCCTCCGCAAGACCAGAGCACAGTGGGTCCCCCCACCCCCAGTCTGGCACTTTCCTGCCAGGCGCGCACACATCCTCTGTCCGTCCCCTGAGACCGGCACAGTGTGGCTGGAACTCAGAGTCAGTGTCAATCCGGGGACACGCCTAGCAAGGCCACCTGGGGGGCTCGGCCCTGTCCTCTGTGCTTGGTGCTTGGACCCCAGCGCTGAACCCATGAGGCCTGCCTTCACGGAGGAGCTCCGGCCTGCGCAGGGAGAGAGGGTGCGAGCGTGCCTGGGGCAGCCACAACAAAGCACCACAGACTGGGGGTTCGTTTTCTCACGCCTCTGGAGGCCGGAGTCCCCCCCCGGGTGTGGGCGGGGCTCCCCCCTGTGTGTCCACACCTGCGTGTCTGTGTCCATTTCCTCCTTCTCTAAGGACACGAGTCACAGTGGGCTAGGGCCCACCCTCGTGACCGCACTTTACCTCTTTCAAGACTCTGCCCCCAGATAACAGTTCTATTCTGTGAAACCGGAGTGGGGACTTCCACCTCTGGGTTCGGGGAGGGCGGGTGCACAGTTCAGCCCACGTCAGAGACAGATGCAAAGAGCAAGAGGTCCAGGTGGGGGTCATCACCAAACTGGAGGCACAAGCCATAACGGGGGCCCAGGGGCCGTGCTTCTTTCCACCTTCTGGATGCCCGGCGCCTGGGCCGGGAGGTGCTGGGGCCGAGCGCCCACGGCACAGACGGACGGACGCCATCAAAACAGACGGCGGCCTGTGCAGTCATGGTGGGAGTCCAGGGCTTCCCAGATGCTTAGGAAAGGCCCTGCAGCATCCAGCTGGGGAACGGAAGGAGCATGGTCAGCGTGTGAGGCGAGGAGGTGACCTTCCTCCATCACTCACGGGCTCCTGGTGGGGGAG
>NW_027838771.1:0-267 GCF_054177405.1 Leptonychotes weddellii
TCCGGGGAATCCATTAGGCCCTGGACTCTTGTTTTGGGGGAGGTTTTGATCACTGCCTCAGTCTCGTTACTGGTTATTGGCCTATTCAAGTTGTCAATTTCTTCCTGTTTCAGTCATGCTAGTTTATAGGCTTCCAGAAGGCATCCATTTCTTCCAGGTTGCTTAATTTATTGGCATAATAATTTCTAATAATTGGGGCACCTGGGTGGCTCAGTTGGTTAAGCGACTGCCTTCGGCTCAGGTCATGATCCTGGAGTCCCTGGATCG
>NW_027838772.1:0-267 GCF_054177405.1 Leptonychotes weddellii
TAGAGTGAGTGATTATACGAAATAGCCTCAAGCCCCTGTGTGTGCTAAAATGTATCTGTATATTCCCTTTTATTATCTGTACAATTTCAAAAAACATCTCTTACATAGTTTTTGAACCATAAGAAAATAGTATAACTCCCGTGTACCCCTTCCCAAAAGAAAGAAACAGGTGTAAGCAGAAATATTCATTAGTATAATTGCTTCAATTTAGTGGCTCCCAAATTCACCAGACTATAAAAATCATTTCAGTTGTTTAAAATACACACA
>NW_027838773.1:0-267 GCF_054177405.1 Leptonychotes weddellii
GGCTAGAGATTGAGTTAATAATCGATCATACCTGCGTGATGAAGCCTTCATAAAAATCCCCAAAGTATAGGGGATTCAGAGAGTTTCTGGGTTGGTAAACACATCCACATGTGGGGAGGATGATGCACCCCAACTACACAGGGACAGAAGCTCCTGCACTCAGGATCCTCCTGGACCTCTCCCACGTATCTCTGCATCTAACTGTTCATCTGTATTCTTTATCATATTCTTAATTACATAATAAACTGATAAATATGTGTTTCCCTG
>NW_027838774.1:0-267 GCF_054177405.1 Leptonychotes weddellii
GAGCCAGAACTTTGCTCCCGGCTTCTCAGACCTGATGGGATTAGCAAACCCGGAGCACCGCGGCCGCACGGCCAGCGCCGGGAAAGCTCTCCTACCTATTTTTACCGTCGCCTCCTTTAGCTATGCGAGCAGCCTGGGGAGTCCAAGTGCAGTGTTTCCCTCTCCGACGAGGGGAAAACAGGAAAGCACCTCACTTTCCGGGACCTGGGCTCAGGTGTGAGGTGCTGACACTGCTTGCCTCACCCCGTCCTCATGTCAACCCTGGGA
>NW_027838775.1:0-267 GCF_054177405.1 Leptonychotes weddellii
CAGGAAGAAACTGAGGGTTGCTTGAGTGGTGTGGGGTGGGAGGGATGGGGTGGCTGGGTGATAAACATTGGGTAGGGTATGTGCTATGGTGAGAGCTGTGAATTGTGTAAGACTGTTGACTCACAGACCTGTACCTCTGAAACAAATAATACATTATATGTTAGAAAAAAAAAAAAAGAAGAAGATAGCAGGAAGGGAATAATGAAGGGGGGGAAATCAGAGGGGGAGAAGAACCACGAGAGACTATGGACTCTGAGAAACAAACTG
>NW_027838776.1:0-267 GCF_054177405.1 Leptonychotes weddellii
CTGGTTCTTTGAAATAATTAACAAGATTGATAAACCCCTGGCCAGACTTATCAAAAAGAAAAGAGTTGCTACCCCACACACACACTCTCTCTCTTTAAAATAAATAAATCTTTTTTAAAAAATTTCTTAACAAATCATCAGCAAATCAAATGCAATGATATATGAAAATAGTAAGCAATCACAAACAAGTGTAATATAATATTTGAAATTAATGTGACTTGCTGCATTTACAGAATAACAAATGAAACCATGTGATCATCTCAAAAT
>NW_027838777.1:0-267 GCF_054177405.1 Leptonychotes weddellii
CACATTTTGTATATCCATTTATCCATCAGGGTTGCTTTCAATTTGAGCTGTTGTGAATAATGCTACTATGAACATGGGTGTACGAATTTTTTTTTGAGACCCTTACTTTCAATTCTTTTGGATATGTACCACAAAGTGGAATTGCTGGATCCTATGGTAATTCTATTTTTAATTTTTTTTTTGTATTATTTATTTATTTATTTTATTATGTTATGTTAGTCACCATATAATACATCATTAGTTTTTGATGTAGTGTTCCACGATTCA
>NW_027838778.1:0-267 GCF_054177405.1 Leptonychotes weddellii
ATCTCCAAAATGTTTAGAAATACAATCCAAATTTACTCAGCATACAAAAAAACCAAACAACTCCCCCCGCCAAACCAGACATTTCAATAGCAATACTGAAATGAAATTGATTGGAATTATCTGACAAAGGCTTCAGAGCAGTTATTATAAATACTTTACAACAGAAGAGGACACTCTTGAAAGAGCCAAGATGTCCATCGACAGATGACTGGATAAAGAAGATGTGGTATATATATACAATGGAATATTATGCAGCCATCAAAAGGA
>NW_027838779.1:0-267 GCF_054177405.1 Leptonychotes weddellii
ACCCTCCCCCCCTCATGCTCTCTCTCTCTCTCTCATTCTCTCTCTCTCAAATAAATAAACAAAATCTTAAAAAAAAAAAGAAGATGTGGTACATATATACAATGGGATATTACTCAGCCATCAGAAAGGATGAATACCTATCATTAGCATTGACATGCATGGAACTGGAGAGGATTATGCTAAGTGAAATAAACCAAGCAGAGAAGGAGAATTACCATATGGTTTCAATCATATGTGGAACATAAGGAATAGAGCAGAGGACCACAG
>NW_027838780.1:0-2246 GCF_054177405.1 Leptonychotes weddellii
AAAAAAAAGAGAATACTCATTCTTCTCAAGCGCACATGGAACTTTCTCCAGAATAGACCACATACTGGGTCACAAATCAGGTCTCAACCGACACCAAAAGACTGAGATTATTCCCTGCATTTTCTCAGACCACAATGCTTTAAAACTGGAACTCAATCACAAAAAAAAATTGGCAGAAATTCAAACACTTGGAAGCTAAAGACCACTCTGCTCAAGAATGTTTGGGTCAACCAGGAAATCAAAGAAGAACTTAAACAATTCATGGAAACCAATGAGAACAAAAACACATCGGTCCAAAACCTATGGGATACTGCAATGGCTGTCCTAAAGGGGAAATACATAGCCATCCAAGCCTCACTCAAAAAAATAAAAATATCCTGAATTCACCAACTAACTCTACACCTTAAAGAACTAGAGAGAAAGCAACAAATGATGCCTAAGCCACGCATTAGAAGAGAAATAATTAAGATTAGAGCAGAGATCGATGAATTAGAAACCAGAAACACAGTAGATCAGATCAATGAAACTAGAAGCTGGTTCTTTGAAAGAATTAATAAGATCGATAAACCACTGGCCAGACTTATCCAAAAGAAAAAAGAAAGGACCCAAATTAATAAAATTATGAATGAAAGGGGAGAGATCACGACTAACACCAAGGAAATAGAAACAATTATTAGAAATTATTATCAACAATTATATGCCAATAAATTGAGCAACCTGGAAGAAATGGATGCCTTCCTGGAAACCTATAAACTCCCAAGACTGAAGCAGGAAGAAATTGACAACCTGAATAGGCCAATAACCAGTAAGGAGATTGAAGAAGGGATCAAAAATCTCCCAAAAAACAAGAGTCCAGGGCCTGATGGATTCCCTAGGGAATTCTACCAAACATTCAAAGAAGAAATAATACCTCTTTTCCTGAAGCTGTTTCAAAAAATAGAAACAGAAGGAAAGCTTCCAGACTCATTCTATGAGGCCAGCATTACCTTAATCCCCAAACCAGGCAAAGACCCCTTCAAAAAGGAGAATTTCAGACTGATATTCCTGATGAATACAGATTCCAAAATTCTCAACAAAATCCTAGCTAATAGGACCCAACAATACATTAAAAGGATCATCCACCACAACGAAGTGGGATTTATCCCCAGGTAGCAAGGGTGGTTCAACATTCACAAATCAATCAATGTGATAGAACACATTAATAAGAGGAGAGAGAAGAACCATATGGTCCTCTCAATTGATACAGAAAAAGCATTTGGCAAAATACAGCATCTTTTCCTGATTAAAACTCTTCAGAGTATAGCGATAGAGGGTACATACCTCAATATCATAAAAGGCATCTATGAAAAACCCACAGCAAATATCATCCTCAATGGGGAAAAGCTGAGAGCCTTTCCCTTAAGATCAGGAACATGACAGGGATGCCCACTCTCGCCACTATTGTTCAACATAGTACTAGAAGTCCAAGCAACAGCAATCAGACAACAAAAAGAAATAAAATATATTGAAATTGGCAAAGAAGAAGTCAAACTCTCTCTCTGCAGATGACATGATACTGTATGTGGAAAACCCAAAAGACTCCACCCCCAAATTACTAGAACTCATACAGCAATTCAGTAATGTGGCAGGATACAAAATCAATGCACAGAAATCAGTTGCTTTCTTATACACTAACAATGCAACTGTAGAAAGAGAAATTAGAGAAACGATTCCATTTACAATAGCACCAAAAACCATAAGATACCTTGGAATAAACCAAACCAAAGAGGTAAAGGATCTATACTCTAGGAACTACAGGACACTCATGAAAGAAATGGAAGGAGACACAAAAAGATGGAAAAACATTCCATGCTCATGCATCAGAAGAATAAACATTGTTAAAATGTCTATACTACCCAGAGCAATCTATACCTTCAATGCCATCCTCATCAAAATTCCAATGACATTTTTCAAAGTGCTGGAGCAAACAATCCTAAAATTTGTATGGAATCAGAAAAGACCCCAAATTGCCAAGAAAATGTTGAAAAAGAAAAAGCTGGGGGCATCACGTTGCCTGATTTCAAGCTATATGACAAAGCCGTGATCACCAAGACAGCATGGTACTGGCACAAAAACAGACATATAGACCAATGGAACAAAATAGAGAGCCCAGATAGGGACCCTCAACTCTATGGTCAAATAATCTTTGACAAAGCAGGAAAAAATATGCAATGGAAAAAAGACAGTCTCTTCAATAAATGGTGCTG
>NW_027838781.1:0-267 GCF_054177405.1 Leptonychotes weddellii
AAAAGCAAACAGAGAATAACAAGTGTTGGTGAGGATGTGAAATTGGAGCCCTTGTGCACTGTTGGTGGGAATGTAAGATGATACAGCAGCTGAAACTATGGTAGGGTGGTTTCCCCAAAACTTTGAAAAATAGACTTACCATTTCATCCAGCATTTCCATGTCTGGATACATATCCAAAAGAACTTAAAGCAAAGATATATATTTTTTTTTATTCTTATGTTAATCCCCATACATTACATCATTAGTTCTAGATGAAGTGTTCCATG
>NW_027838782.1:0-267 GCF_054177405.1 Leptonychotes weddellii
CTCTCTCTCTCTCTCTTTTTTCCTTTAACAGATCCTGCCTCAGGTTTACTTTACAAATAACCCGGGAGGACACCGGCCCCATGTGACAGAAGCCCAGGGGTCACTCCAGTCCTTCTGTTCTCACATCAGAAGGCAGAGGTCTCTGTACTGAAGCCTTTGTAGGGGCCTGGGCACCTTTGGGAGCTGAGGCCACAGCTGCCACCTGGGCCTTAGTTTGAACCTTGGCCTTGGCCTTTGGCAGGCAGAACCTGAGAGCCTTGGTGATAT
>NW_027838783.1:0-267 GCF_054177405.1 Leptonychotes weddellii
TTACTGGGCGCCTGGGTGGCACAGTTGGTTAAGCGACTGCCTTCAGCTCAGGTCATGATCCTGGAGTCCCAGGATCGAGTCCCGCATGGGGCTCCCTGCTGGGCAGGGAGTCTGCTTCTCCCTCTGACCCTCCACCCTCTCATGCTCTCTCTCTATCATTCTCTCTCTCTCAATAAATAAATAAAAATCTTAAAAAAAAATAAAATATTGATGTTACTGACTAATGGTTTTTTTGTTGTTGTTAGGGAAGAAATAAGTTTGCTTCAC
>NW_027838784.1:0-267 GCF_054177405.1 Leptonychotes weddellii
GAGTCTGTGATTGGTAAGTATCATATGATCTCACTGATATGAGGAATTTGAGAAATAAGACAGAGGATCATAGGGGAAGGGAGGGGAAAAAATGAAACAAGACGAAACCAGAGAGGGAGACAAACCATAAGAGACTCTTAATCTCAGGAAACAATTGAAGGTTGCTAGAATGGAGGGGGTGGGGGGATGGGGTAACTGGATGATGAACACTGGGGAGGGTATGTGTTATAATGAGCACTGGGTATTATATAAGACTGATGAATCACA
>NW_027838785.1:0-267 GCF_054177405.1 Leptonychotes weddellii
TGACAAGTCCCCATTTCTCATAGCCCGCAGAGGCGCTGCCCGTCGGCTGGAGGACATGTGTGCCACCAACTGACGTGTGTGTGTGACGGGCGCGGGAGAGAAAGCAGGTTCCGCGTAGTCCCAAGACTTGTGTCACTTCTGTGAAGCTGTCAAGAAGGGCTCTGAAGCAGGAGACACCGGGAACCACGCAGGGGCTGTATGCTCCGCAAGTCCCCCGGCCACTGTGCTCCATGGTGGCGTGTGGTGGCCCGGACCCCGCTGCCGGGG
>NW_027838786.1:0-267 GCF_054177405.1 Leptonychotes weddellii
TATTCTAAAAAGGTTTCAATAAATATTTGCATAATTGATCATTTATTAGTTCTTAAGGAATCCTATGATAGAATTTGGGGGCATATCCTAAAGTTGTTGAGATGTATTTCTCAAAGATCAACCAATGCATCTCATCACCAGACACACCACAAACTTTTTTTTTTTATTCTTATGTTAATCCCCATACATTACATCATTAGTTTTAGATGAAGTGTTCCATGATTCATTGTTTGTGCATAACACCCAGTGCTCCATGCAGAATGTGCC
>NW_027838787.1:0-267 GCF_054177405.1 Leptonychotes weddellii
ATCCCACTCCCCCTGCTTGTGTTCCCTCTCTCACTGTGTCTCTCTCTGTCAAATGGATAAAGAAAATCTTTTTTTTAAAAAGGGCATTGATGTATGTATATATTAGATTTTGTTTTTAAGTAATCTTTACACCCAGCGTGGGGCTTGAACCCACAACCCCAAGGGGCTAAGAGCCTCTTTTTTTTTTTTTTTTTTTTTTAAGATTCATTTATTTATTTTAGAGAGAGCAGGGGTGAGGGGCAGAGGGAGAGAGATAATCTCAAGCAG
>NW_027838788.1:0-267 GCF_054177405.1 Leptonychotes weddellii
CTAGATACTCTAACAGCTTGGGAAAACAAGGCAGAAGAATGAATTAGTGATCTAGAAGACAAATTGACAGAAAAGAAGGAAAAAGAGGAGGCCTCAGAAACAGATTAAAATCCATGAAAACAGAATTAGAGAAATAAATGACGCCATGAAATGTTCCAATGTCAGAATTATTGGGATCCCTGAAGGGGTGGAGAGAGAGGACTAGAAGATATATTTGAACAAATCATAGCTGAGAACTTCCCTAATCTGGGGAATGAAACAAACATT
>NW_027838789.1:0-2246 GCF_054177405.1 Leptonychotes weddellii
CTAGCGGTCATGGGCCATGGCCACCAGGATGAAGGCTTCTGAGCAGGAGAAGCTGTGGAAGAGGTGCATCTGCGGGAAGCAGGCGGGGAAGCTGAGGAAGCGGTCCCCAAGCAAGAGGAGGGACAGCATCTTGGGGACGGTGGTCAGGTGAAGAGGATGTCCAGGGCCGAGAGATTGATCAGGAAGAAGTGCATGCGCTTGTAGAGTCCGGGTTCTCTCAGCACGGCCACCAAAATCGGGGTGTTCCCCACCAGGATGAGCAGGTAGAACAGGAAGATGAAAAAGATGGGAGAAGAGGAACTCCTGTAGAGAGGGGATGCCCACCAGGTAGAAGATCGGTGGAAAGTCTTTTGGTCTATTACAGGCTGTGGCATCCATGGTGAGATAGAGCTGCATGCTAGGGTGACAGGCAACCAGAGCATCCGGAAAGCAGGAGTTTGGAATGAGAAATCTGTATAGTTCACTGTACAATTATTGCAACCAAAATGATTTATGACCAAGTATAGAGGACTGGTGGTACCTTCCAATATTGCTTCTTCCATCTTAACCCACAATTCACTCCTTCCATCTTCCATCAAGCATTTAGTAGGTACCTACCTACAATGTGTAAGGCTGTGAAAAAGTGAACAAAGCATCATGTCTTCACAGGGCTTACTTACTAAGTTCTAGCTGCAGGAGGGTATATTTAAAAGACAATCACACAGTTAATTATCTGGTTACAGCTGTGATAAGCACATCGAAAGAGCTTCTATCACTTTTCTACTCCATGTCCCACCCTTTCTTTGGGACATCATAAATCCGATGAGCTCTTAGATCCGTATGCTATTGTATTTTCGTTTGCTCTTGCTTAAAGTTCTCCTAAGTGATGCCACCATCAGCACATCACTAGGAAAGGCTGATTTTTCCACAAGTTTTCTGCAACATGTCGCCTGCTCATTCTACTCATTACCCAGGAAATGTCTCCTCTCTCTTGTCCCGGGTGCAGCAGCTCTGCTTGCCTCTCCTGCGTTCTCTGGCTGCCCTCCCAGTGTTGGGAAGAGCAAGTGTCTTCTGTGGGACTCTCTTCCCGATGGAGCCCAAGCGGAGGGTGGATCTCCCACCACCCAGGGCACATCATGGGTCTGTTATCTTCCTTCCTTCCAACAGCTGCAGCCCAGCGTATGTTCTGTTTGGTTCTTTAGTGCCCACGTTGTCACGGGTTCCTCTAATACCAATTTAGAAGAAGCTCCAGGGACTATCATGAGAGCCATTGCTGCTAGAAAGGATCGGGAGTACTGAATGCCCGTGGCTGCCCAAAGACAAAAGAACAGTGTCAGATGTTGTTCACTCAATGTGTGCTGGGGTCAACACTGGGACTACTCAGGCAGGACTGGTTCATCCCTCCCTCCGGATGAGCCTCTGCTGAGCCGTTCAGGCAGCTTCATGCTTACATCTGCATCACTGCTGTTCTACCCCAGGGATTCCACAGTTTCCCTTTGAATTCCTTGGAACTACACCTACCTTCTTGTTTTTCTAAAACAAATTGAAAGCAGCTCTCAAGTCCTAGAGTCATAGAATGTCAGACTGGGAAAAAGGCTTTTTAAATCTCCAGTTCCCATCGATTGCCCTCCCCAACTCTTCCCCACCACCTTTTACATTCTTCCTGGTTAGCTCTGTGATTGATTTGGATTATGCTGCCTGGCTTCTTGATTTGGAAATGGTGACTGGCAAATACTTTGTCTAAAATGAGCATGGGAAAGACAACTCTCCTATGTGTGTGCCCCTTGAAAGAGAACCTCACGGATCACCCCCATGATGAGGGCAAGAGGGTGAACCTCATTGTCTCCATTTTAAAGGGTTAACCCTCAGTTGATCAAAATCCCATCTGACAAATCCAGTCGCCATTTTTTTCTGACACCCTCACCCGGGAGAGGCAGAGTAAGATATCTGAGAGGCAGAAACACAGAGGGTCAAGGCCAGAGGCCACTGAGTCCAGCTGTTTTCTCTTCCCTCCTCTGCTCCGCTGCGTTGCAAATAGAAGTACAGATGCTACGACCCGGGTGGACAAGTCACATGGCGATGGACCATCCAACAGTCCACCACACAATGTGCTGGCTCACCAGCGAAGCAGGGGCACTAGAGATAATTTCTGAAAGAATTTCGCGTTTGGTATTTCAAAGCATCGTCCAACTGGCCCATCCTAGGAAATACCCGAGTTTGGCTGGATCTCCTTACACTTAATTTACAGGTTAGGGTTCTTGTTTTAC
>NW_027838790.1:0-267 GCF_054177405.1 Leptonychotes weddellii
GAGTCTGTGATTGGTAAGTATCATATGATCTCACTGATATGAGGAATTTGAGAAATAAGACAGAGGAACATAGGGGAAGGGAGGGGAAAAAATGAAACAAGACGAAACCAGAGAGGGAGACAAACCATAAGAGACTCTTAATCTCAGGAAACAATTGAAGGTTGCTAGAATGGAGGGGGTGGGGGGATGGGGTAACTGGATGATGAACACTGGGGAGGGTATGTGTTATAATGAGCACTGGGTATTATATAAGACTGATGAATCACA
>NW_027838791.1:0-267 GCF_054177405.1 Leptonychotes weddellii
TTTCCAAACTTGTCTGATCATTAGAAAGATATATATGCCTTGACTAAAAGATTCCTGGGATACCCTGTAGTAATAGTTACTCATAATATCTGGGAAAGGGACTGGAAATCTACATTTGAAACAATTTTCTCAGAGGATTTTTATGAAGAGGTAAAATTAAAAAACAATGGGATATACTTTTTTTAAAGCCCAGCATTTATTGATTAATAAAAATAGACAATGTGCTTGCTTTAGGTTTTATAATGACTATTTCCACTTCTATATCAT
>NW_027838792.1:0-267 GCF_054177405.1 Leptonychotes weddellii
TTTTGAAGGCATCAAACTTTTTGTTTCTTTGACAACTTTGCTTGTAAGTGTGATCAAATATTTTTGAAGAAACTTTTTGAAGGCATCAAACTTTTTGTTTCTTTGACAACTTTGCTTGTAAGTGTGATCAAATATTTTTGAAGAAACTTTTTGAAGGCATCAAACTTTTTGTTTCTTTGACAACTTTGCTTGTAAGTGTGATCAAATATTTTTGAAGAAACTTTTTGAAGGCATCAAACTTTTTGTTTCTTTGACAACTTTGCTTGT
>NW_027838793.1:0-267 GCF_054177405.1 Leptonychotes weddellii
CATCTAGAACTAATGATGTAATGTATGGGGATTAACATAAGAATAAAAAAAAATATATCGTATGATTAAAAAAAAAAAAAAAGAAAGAGGGGCTGGAGGCAGGAGGGGCGTGGGGTGCCATGGGCTGAGGGGTAGTCTGTGTGGCTGGAGCTGATCGTGCAAAGGGACAGTGGTGGGTGATGAGGGGGCCTGAGTGCTCAGGAGGAGCAAGGACGTTCTCCCACATTCTCACACCACCAAGGCCCACCATTCATTCCTTCAGTCTCT
>NW_027838794.1:0-267 GCF_054177405.1 Leptonychotes weddellii
GTTATGAATTTACATAAGTTACATAAAAGAACATCTTTTAAAGAATAAGTGTTACATTACTAAAATCTATTTGTGTAGGTATATATATGTCTACACAAACATATATACGTATAAATATACATAAAAAACATAAATGCAACTAAATAAATACATATAAAATAAATACATATAAATATACAAAAAATAAATACGTGCACCCCGATGTTTATAGCAGCAATGTCCACAATAACCAAACTGTGGAAAGAGCCAAGATGTCCATCGACAGAT
>NW_027838795.1:0-267 GCF_054177405.1 Leptonychotes weddellii
ATTACACTGTATGGGTTATCTCATTTATTTAATAGCTCTATGTGGTAGGTTCTGAGAGGCGTTTTTGCAGAATGGTTAAGAATGGAGCCTTGGTCGGGCGCTTGGGTGGCTCAGTTGGTTAAGCAACTGCCTTCGGCTCAGGTCATGATCCTGGAGTCCCGGGATCGAGTCCCGCATCGGGCTCCCTGCTCGGCGGGGGGTCTGCTTCTCCCTCTGACCCTCCTCCCTCTCATGTACTCTCTCTCATTCTCGCTCTCTCAAATAAAT
>NW_027838796.1:0-267 GCF_054177405.1 Leptonychotes weddellii
GCTCAGTCTTGGATTGGGAAGAGGCATGGAGGGCATAGGAACAGTGGACAACTCAGACTTGAGCACAGCTAAGTCCTGACACATAGACAGATATGATCCACTGGTGGTTTAGAACGTCCCAGCTTGAGAATGAAAAAGACAGCTGATCAGACTCAAAGGTTGTTATCTGGGCACATGATTGGCTTTCAAGCACTCCCTGAAGGACTCTCATATGGTTCCCTCTTTTCCACTTCGCAATACTACCAGGTCTTCAGATCCCCCTCCCAA
>NW_027838797.1:0-267 GCF_054177405.1 Leptonychotes weddellii
TGGCTCTGATGGTTAAGCGTCGGCCTTCAGCTCAGGTCATGATCCCAGGGTCCTGGGATCAAGCCCACATTGGGCTCCTGGCTCAGCAGGGAGCCTGCTTCTCCCTCTCCCTATGCCTCTCCCCCTGCTCATGCTCTCTCTTTCTCTGTATCTCTGTGTCTCAAATGAATAAATTATATATATATATATTTATATATATATATATTTATATATATATATTTATATATATATTTATATATATATTTATATATATATTTATATATATAT
>NW_027838798.1:0-267 GCF_054177405.1 Leptonychotes weddellii
GTCTGTATTCAGTTCTTTCAGTGCTGAGAGCCCTCAGACCTCCGAGTATTTGGCCATGCTATTCCCCTGTTAGGATTTCTTTTCCTCCTCCACCTGGAGGCCCATCTTTCTGGCTAATCCTTACCTGTCGCTCAAGAATCAGCTGGCTTGATGCTCACCCTTCCTCATAGGCATCCTCACCATCCTCAGGCTGACTCAGTGATGCTGGGTTTTCATCCCACCATTTAGCACTGCAATGGCCGGTTTTCCTCCACATGTCCTCTTCCG
>NW_027838799.1:0-267 GCF_054177405.1 Leptonychotes weddellii
ATAAAGTTCCCACAGGATGTTACTTACACTTCTCTCACACCATTTGTTGCCCATTGGTATTTATGTTAAGAGGGAACTTGCCATAATCTGATTTGATTTCAAGCTCATCAAAAGTAGGGACTGCATTATTCATCTTTGTTTTATCTTGAATACCCCTTGCCTTAAATCTAGTAAAAGCTAAATAAGTGTCTTTTTTTTTTATTCTTATGTTAATCCCCATACATTACATCATTAGTTCTAGATGAAGTGTTCCATGATTCATTGTTC
>NW_027838800.1:0-2246 GCF_054177405.1 Leptonychotes weddellii
TCTTCTTTATCCAGTCATCTGGCCTTGACATAGATTCTAAGGCCATGTTCAGGCTCAGGGGCATAGAAGGTCATGCTTGTTTGGTGAGTCTGTCACAGGGACAGGAAAAGGCAATGGTGGCACCTATTATGGGATAAGTAATGTGGGTACAGAAGTCTTTGTAGAGATTCTTTATACATTACAAGAAATAATCCTATATCCATTAGAGATGCTTTGCACAGTCAAGCTTTCTGCTTAAGAAGTAAAAGGGGTGATGAATAAACATATCTAATAGACACAGGATTATTCTTTCTAACATATAAAGAACTCCTACAAGTCAGTAAGACAACCCAATAGAAAAACAAAGTGTGCAAACAGGTAACTTGCAGAAAACAAAATCAAGACTGCCAATACGTATTTGAAAAATTGCATACCCTCTCTTAATAACCAGGAAAATACAAACTTAAATGATATTTTTTGAAAACCTATCAGATCAGCAAATATTAGAAAGTGATCCAGTCCAGGATTGGATGGATTATGAGGACATAGGAACAGTCATATACTGTCGTTGGAAGTATAAATTGGCTATCTTTTATTGGAAGGCATTTTGGTAGTCCCTATTATAATTTTAATGAACATACCCTTTAGCCCAGAAATGCCAATTCAAAATTTTTGTTCTTGAGATACACTTGTACATGTGCACGAATATGTACGAGGATACTCCCTGCAGAATTGTTTGCAACTGTGAAAAGCAATTAACAACCCCATGCCAATTATGTGGAAATTGATTAAATAATTTAATATATTCATAATATGGACATCTATTTAGTTCTTGAGAAGAATGAAACTGATCTACAGATGTACAGACAGGGGAAGATCTCTAAGATATAAGGTGAGAATAAAATTATTTTGCATGTGATACATGTGGTCCCATCCCATTAATAATTTTTTGACATCAAAACAATATATTCATATATATAGTGTGTATGTACATGTGTATTTTTTTAGAGTTTCTACAGAACATAAATTGTTATGTGGTTACTTTTGGATAGGGGGCTGGAATTGGGGGTCAGAGGTGGAGGGTGAAAGGGAACTTTAATTTTTTTCACTCTACATATTTTTTATTGTTGAAAATTTTAATCATGAGCGTGTGTTCCTTAATTGTTTTCTAAGAAGCCAGAGTTACGAGAGCACATGCTTCATTCCAGAAACTACAAAGGGGCTGGTAAGCTGGCGCCAGACTGTGAAAGCCCTGTATGTCAGGCTCAAGTTTAAATGAATTCTGTATGTTATGGAGAGTTGTTGAAGGGTTTCAGAAGAGAAGAAATGGGATCAGATGAGCATTTCTGATGGCTGCCCCTGGCAGTAGTTGGGGGATGGGGACACGACGGGTGCCCAGTATGTGTTTATTGGACGGACAGCTGAGGAGATGACTGATTTCTTATGGAAAAGCCTGAGTGTGAAATCACAAATGCCAATTCTGAGATGATTTTTTTCTCCTTTTCCAAATCAATTCAGAGAACGTCATGAGTGGCTTTTCGGTAGCTTGAAAAATGAGGAAACTGGATTGTATACAAGTCAGGAGGCAAATATGTTCCGCTCCGTATGGTGATGAGAAACAGCCGGATCTTGGTTCCTCAGGGAGGTTTGTCACAACCAATATTTTGATAGTAACAAAGTAGTAAGGCTTGCACATTTTTTACTTAGTAAAGAGAGAGTAGCCTCAAGATTAAGCCTATAAAAGTGCCACCCCACTCATGGCACCAACGTGCTTTCTTCAGTGGAGGGAGAGGGATGGGTACAGGTAGGGTGATTAGAAATCCGGCTGAGGCCAGGACACCCAGGGGAAGGTGTCTTACCTGCGACAGGTGTGTTGGAGTAGGAGAAAATTTAAAGAACGCCTGTCTTAAAAAAAAATAAAAAGAAGAAGAAGAAGAAGATAGCAGGAGGGGAAGAATGAAGGAGGGGAGATCGGAGGGGGAGATGAACCATAAGAGATGATGGACTCTGAAAAACAAACTGCAGGTTCTAGAGGGGAGGGGGGTGGGAGGATGGGTTAGCCTGGTGATGGGTATTGAGGAGGGCATGTTCTGCATGGAGCAATGGGTGTTATGCACAAACAATGAATCATGGAACACTACATCAAAAACTAATGATGTAATGTATGGTGATTAACATAACAATAAAAAATTAAAAAAAAAAAGAACGCCTGTCTTAAGCAAAGGAAATTGGGCCCTCTAAAATTTAAAGTACCACAGAATTGACTT
>NW_027838801.1:0-267 GCF_054177405.1 Leptonychotes weddellii
GAACACTACATCTAAAACTAATGATGTAATGTATGGGGATGAACATAAGAATAAAAAAATTAAAAAATTAAAAAAATAAAAAAATAAAAAAAAAGAACTGTCAATCCAAATAAGAAATAAAAGAAAAAAACATAAAATAAGCATGCTAAATAGGAAATATTAAAAGATGATAGTTTCTAATTCAGATATATTAGCAATTTTAGTCTCTAAAGGCCCCATTTGAAATAAAAAGATCATCAGACTAGATTAAAATACTATAACTAAATT
>NW_027838802.1:0-267 GCF_054177405.1 Leptonychotes weddellii
GCGCTGTGAATTGTGTAAGACTGATGAATCGCAGACCTGTACCCCTGAAACAAATAATGCATTATGTTAAAAAAAAAAAAAAAGATAGTAGGAAGGGAAAAATGAAGGGGGGAATCGGAGGGGGAGAAGAACCATGAGAGACTATGGACTCTGAGAAACAAACTGAGGGTTTTAGAGGGGAGGGAGGCGGGGGGATAGGTTGGCCTGGTGATGGGTATTAAAGAGGGCACGTATTGAGTGGAACACTGGGTGTTATATGCAAGCAAT
>NW_027838803.1:0-267 GCF_054177405.1 Leptonychotes weddellii
TACATATATACATATAGATAGACATACACACATATGTTTTATATGTTTATTTGCTTTATGATTTGTTTTTCCCTTGTCTTAATAATGTATTTTTTATGGCCAGAAGATTTCAAATTTATTATAGCCTTAATTTATCAACCTTTTTTTATAGTTAGTGCTTGTATGTTCTTTTTTTTATTTTTAAATTTTATTATGTTACATTAATCATCATACATTACATCATTAGTTTTTGATGTAGTGTTCCATGATTCATTGTTTGCATATAAC
>NW_027838804.1:0-267 GCF_054177405.1 Leptonychotes weddellii
ATTTAGCTTCCTGATTCCCAGTCAACTGTGTTACTCCCTGTGCTGTGTTATCATCATTCCTGCCCAACTAAGTTCTGGAAACTCACTAGATCTGTTTGTCTCTTGAAGTTTGAGTTAATAGACAACCACCTATACTGGCTACTGTAAAGCTTCTCCTCAGATCAATGCCAAAGCATCCCTTTGGAAATTTGTTTAAAAATCATATATTCAATTATGCAGCCATCAAAAGGAATGAGATCTTGCCATTTGCAACGACGTGGATGGAAC
>NW_027838805.1:0-267 GCF_054177405.1 Leptonychotes weddellii
AGCACAGGCTGATCAAGGTGTCTACAGCGTTGGTTCCTTGTGGGGACTCTCCCCTTGGCTTATAGATGGCCATCTTCTTGCGTGTCCTCACATGGTCTCCTGTCCATGCATATCTGTGTCCTAATCTCTTCTTACAAGTACACTAGTCATATTGGATTAGGGCTCACCCAATGACCTCATTTAACCTTGATTACCTCTTTAAAGTCCTTGTCTCCAAATATAGTCTTATTATGAGGTAGTGGAGGTTAGGATTTCAATATATGAATG
>NW_027838806.1:0-267 GCF_054177405.1 Leptonychotes weddellii
ACTACATCTAAAACTAATGATGTAATGTATGGGGATTAACATAACAATAAAAAATTAATAAAAATAAAAAATAAATAAATAAATAATTGAAATGCTAAAAATATATATATATACCTCAACCAAGCAGGGCTTTATCCTTGGGATGCAAGGAATATGGAATTCATTCTATGTGATATGCCATTTTACAGAATGAAGGATGAAAATCACATGATCACCTCAATAGAGGCAGAAAAATCATTTGACAAAATTGAACATCGTTTCAAGATA
>NW_027838807.1:0-267 GCF_054177405.1 Leptonychotes weddellii
CCCCTTTGTTTGCACTTTTCTGTCTGAAGATTTATCCTTTCCTGCCGCCTTTTTTGGCTTCGTTTCCACTTTTGCAGGAGCGGGTTTAGCTGACAACCTCGCCGACCTCCTCTTGGGCTCCTCCTTGGCCGCCCCCTCGGCGGAGCTGACCTTCCTCTTGGGCATCGTGGCGGCGGGGCGGGCGCGTGCCGGGTGCCTCCGGGCCGCGGCGCGCCGAGAGCCTTCGCGAAGCTGGGCTGGCTGGCCGCTACCGCTCCTCCCGCCGCC
>NW_027838808.1:0-267 GCF_054177405.1 Leptonychotes weddellii
TCGGGCGCCTGGGTGGCTCAGTTGGTTAAGCGACTGCCTTCGGCTCAGGTCATGATCCTGGAGTCCCGGGATCGAGTCCCGCATCGGGCTCCCTGCTCGGCAGGGAGTCTGCTTCTCCCTCTGACCCTCCCCCCTCTCATGTGCTCTCTCTCTCTCTCATTCTGTCTCAAATAAATAAATAAAATCTTTAAAAAAAAAATGATCTCCCTTCATCATTACAGTAGCCCTAGAGGGATAAGAACGATTGTCCCCATTTTACAGATGGTT
>NW_027838809.1:0-267 GCF_054177405.1 Leptonychotes weddellii
TCCTCTCTTCCCCCATCCAATCGCCATCCCAGCCCCCAAAAAGGAAACTCTTCCTCACGGCCCTGGATACTTTCCAGTTTGGATAGCCCTGTGAAAAGTTTCCACATTGGCCAGTGAAAGCACTTCTTAGGCAAGGTTCCCTTCTAATCTGTGGGAGAGGCTGGGCTCCACAGCCCTTGTGCTCGGTGAGAGCCCGAGTGGGGAAGGGAGTCAGGAAGAGGGTTCAAGGTGTCAGATAAAAGGGGGCATCAGGAGGCCAATCAGCCA
>NW_027838810.1:0-267 GCF_054177405.1 Leptonychotes weddellii
TACATATATACATATAGATAGACATACACACATATGTTTTATATGTTTATTTGCTTTATGATTTGTTTTTCCCTTGTCTTAATAATGTATTTTTTATGGCCAGAAGATTTCAAATTTATTATAGCCTTAATTTATCAACCTTTTTTTATAGTTAGTGCTTGTATGTTCTTTTTTTTATTTTTAAATTTTATTATGTTACGTTAATCATCATACATTACATCATTAGTTTTTGATGTAGTGTTCCATGATTCATTGTTTGCATATAAC
>NW_027838811.1:0-2245 GCF_054177405.1 Leptonychotes weddellii
ATTGATTTGAGAGAGAGTCCGGGGTGGGGTGGGGGAGGGGCAGAGGGAGAGAGTCTTAAGCACACTCTGTGCTGAGCCTGACGTGGGGCTCGATATCACAACCCCGAGGTCACGACTTGAGCTGAAACCAAGAGTCAGATGCTTAACTTACTGTGCCACCCAGGTCCCCCTCCATCCCTTTACTTTAATCCTTAATGTGTCTTTACATTTAAAGTTTCCTGTAGACAGCATATAGTTGGGTCTTATTTTCTGATTCACTCTGACGATCTTTTATTTGGTGTATTTAGATCATTGACATTTAAGGTGACTATTGATATAAGTGGATTAATTTCTACTGTATTTGTTACGGTTTTCTATTTGTTGCCCTTGTTCTTTGTTCCTATTTTTGTCTTCCATGCTTTTTCTGCCATTGTGGGTTTTTTTTTTCCTTTTTTAAGAGAGAGAGCATGCACATGAGCAGGGGTGGGGAGGGGCAGAGGGGGAGAGAGAGAATCTTAAGCAGGCGCCATGCCCAGCCCAAAGCAGGGCTCAGTCACAATCCTGAGATCATCACCTGAGCCAAAATCAAGAGTCAGGCACTTAACCAACTGAGCCACCCACATGCCTCTCTGCCATTGTAGTTTTAACTGAGCATTTTATATGATTCCATTTTCTCTTTCTCCTTAGTATATCAATTATTCTTTTCTTTTTTTAAGTGGTTGTCCTAGAGCTTACAATACATATTTACAACTAATCTTAGTCCACTTTCAGATAACACTTCATGGGTACTGAGAGTACATCATAATAACAAAATATTACTAATTCTTCCCTCCCATCCCTTGTATCATTATTGGTGTTCATTTCACTTATGTATAAACATAGACATATGTATATATATATATACACACACATAAACATACATGAATGAGTATATCATTGCTATTATTTTGAATAAACTATTAGATCATTTAAGAAAAAGAAGCATAAAGGTTTTAATTTTACCTTCACTTACTCATTTTCTGATGCTCTTTGTTTCTGTAGATCCGAATTTCTGACCAATATGATTTTCCTTCTCTCTTAAGATCTTTTTCAACATTTCTTGCAAGATAGATTTAATGGTGACAAATACCATCAATTTTTCTTTGAGAAAGCCTTTATTTCTCCTTCACTTTGGAGAATTGTAGGGTTCAGGATTTTAGGTTGGTGGGTTTTTTTCTCTCAACGTTTAAATATTTCACTCCACTTTCTTCCTGCTTGCATGGTTTCTGAGAAGTTAGGTGTAATTCTTATCTTTTCTCCTCTGTAGGTAAGATGTTTTTCTCCACTGACTTTTTTCACAACTTTTTTATCTTCGCTATTTCAGATTTCTGAAGTATGGATATGATATGCCTGTGTATAGTTTTTGGCATTTATTCTGCTTGGTGTCCTCTGAGCTTCCTGGATCTGTGACTTGGTGTCAGACATTAATTTGGGGAAACTCTCAGGCATGATTGCTTCAAATCTTGCTTCTGTTTTGCTCCTGCTCCCGGTTGTCCCATTGCATGTGTGTTGGGTCTTTGGCACTTGGCCCACAGTTCTTGGATATTCTGTTCTTTTCCCCCAGTCTTTGTTCTCCTTGCCTTTCACCTTTGGTAGTTTCTGTTGCCAGATCCACAAGCTCAGCAGTTCTTTCCTCAGCCATGTCCAGTCTACTGATGAACCCACCAGAGCATCATCCTTCATTTCTGCCAGTGTTTCTGATCTCTAGCATTTCTTTTTGATTCTTAGAATTTACATTATCATCTATTTTTTTTTTTAAATAGAGTGAGGGAGAGGGAGAGAGAGAATCTTAAGCTCCATGGCCAGCGAGGAGCCCAAGGCAGGACTTGATCTCACAACCGTGAGATCATGACCTGAGCCAAAATCAAGAGTTGGATGCTTAATCAACTGAGCCACCCAGGCGCCCCCATTATCATCTCTTGCGTGCTCTGCTTTTTCCATTAAACTCTGTATTAATTATAGTTTTTAAAAAATTTCCTGGTCAGGAGGTGCCTGGGTGGCTCAGTTGTTAAGCGTCTACCTTCCGCTCAGGTCATGATCCCAGGGTCCTGGGATCGAGCCCCGCGTCGGGCTTCCTGCTCAGCAGGAAGCCTGCTTCTCCCTCTCCCACTTCCCCCTGCTTGTGTTCCCTCTCTTGCTGTCTCTCTTTCTGTCAAATAAATAAAATCTTAAAAAAAAAAAAAAAAGAAAAGATCACACCCTTAAAATTTCTGAGCTTCGTTTTCCC
>NW_027838812.1:0-267 GCF_054177405.1 Leptonychotes weddellii
ATCTAGGTGCTCGATGGACATTTATTGCATATTGACCCACTATATATTCATGTTGAATTTTATATATTGGATGAAACTGGGTCTTGATAAGATGCGATATATTTTTAAAAATATTTTTTGAAGTTGAAAATAGAGCTACCATATGATCCAGCAATTGCACTACTGGGTATTTACCCCAAAGATACAAAAGTAGGGATCCGAAAGGGTACGTGCACCCCGATGTTTATAGCAGCAATGTCCACAATAGCCAAACTGTGGAAAGAGCCA
>NW_027838813.1:0-267 GCF_054177405.1 Leptonychotes weddellii
TCCTCTCTTCCCCCATCCAATCGCCATCCCAGCCCCCAAAAAGGAAACTCTTCCTCACGGCCCTGGATACTTTCCAGTTTGGATAGCCCTGTGAAAAGTTTCCACATTGGCCAGTGAAAGCACTTCTTAGGCAAGGTTCCCTTCTAATCTGTGGGAGAGGCTGGGCTCCACAGCCCTTGTGCTCGGTGAGAGCCCGAGTAGGGAAGGGAGTCAGGAAGAGGGTTCAAGGTGTCAGATAAAAGGGGGCATCAGGAGGCCAATCAGCCA
>NW_027838814.1:0-267 GCF_054177405.1 Leptonychotes weddellii
CTAGATACTCTAACAGCTTGGGAAAACAAGGCAGAAGAATGAATTAGTGATCTAGAAGACAAATTGACAGAAAAGAAGGAAAAAGAGGAGGCCTCAGAAACAGATTAAAATCCATGAAAACAGAATTAGAGAAATAAATGACGCCATGAAATGTTCCAATGTCAGAATTATTGGGATCCCTGAAGGGGTGGAGAGAGAGAGAGGACTAGAAGATATATTTGAACAAATCATAGCTGAGAACTTCCCTAATCTGGGGAATGAAACAAA
>NW_027838815.1:0-267 GCF_054177405.1 Leptonychotes weddellii
TTTCCAAACTTGTCTGATCATTAGAAAGATATATATGCCTTGACTAAAAGATTCCTGGGATACCCTGTAGTAATAGTTACTCATAATATCTGGGAAAGGGACTGGAAATCTACATTTGAAACAATTTTCTCAGAGGATTTTTATGAAGAGGTAAAATTAAAAAACAATGGGATATACTTTTTTTAAAGCCCAGCATTTACTGATTAATAAAAATAGACAATGTGCTTGCTTTAGATTTTATAATGACTATTTCCACTTCTATATCAT
>NW_027838816.1:0-267 GCF_054177405.1 Leptonychotes weddellii
TGACTGAATGCTTTAATCTGAAATTGGTACTAAAATTTGTTGATAACTGAAGAAAATTATGATTTTTCCCATAAATCAATTAAAATGGTGAATTACATTAATAGATTTCCTAATACAGAATCATCTTTGCATTCCTGCAATATATTCTACTCATGTCATTTTATTCAATGTATTGTTGATTTTTTTCCCCATTTTGTTAAGATTTTTGTATCAACATTAATAAAAAAGGTTGGTCTATAGTTTTCTTCTTTGTGTGATATCTTTATT
>NW_027838817.1:0-267 GCF_054177405.1 Leptonychotes weddellii
GAACACCTATGAAAGAAATTGAGGAGGACACAAAGAAATGGAAAAATATTCTATGCTCATGGATTGGAAGAATAAATATTGTTAAACTGTCTACGCTACCCAGAGCAATCTACACATTCAATGCAATCCCTATCAAAATACCATTGATATTTTTCACAGAGCTGGAACAAATAATCCTAAAATTTGTATGGAACCAGAAAAGACCCCAAATAGCCAGAGGAATGTTGAAAAAGAAAACCAAAGCTGGTGGCATCACAATGCCCGACT
>NW_027838818.1:0-267 GCF_054177405.1 Leptonychotes weddellii
GTCTGTATTCAGTTCTTTCAGTGCTGAGAGCCCTCAGACCTCCGAGTATTTGGCCATGCTATTCCCCTGTTAGGATTTCTTTTCCTCCTCCACCTGGAGGCCCATCTTTCTGGCTAATCCTTACCTGTCGCTCAAGAATCAGCTGGCTTGATGCTCACCCTTCCTCATAGGCATCCTCACCATCCTCAGGCTGACTCAGCGATGCTGGGTTTTCATCCCACCATTTAGCACTGCAATGGCCGGTTTTCCTCCACATGTCCTCTTCCG
>NW_027838819.1:0-267 GCF_054177405.1 Leptonychotes weddellii
GCTCAGTCTTGGATTGGGAAGAGGCATGGAGGGCATAGGAACAGTGGACAACTCAGACTTGAGCACAGCTAAGTCCTGACACATAGACAGATATGATCCACTGGTGGTTTAGAACGTCCCAGCTTGAGAATGAAAAAGACAGCTGATCAGACTCAAAGGTTGTTATCTGGGCACATGATTGGCTTTCAAGCACTCCCTGGAGGACTCTCATATGGTTCCCTCTTTTCCACTTCGCAATACTACCAGGTCTTCAGATCCCCCTCCCAA
>NW_027838820.1:0-267 GCF_054177405.1 Leptonychotes weddellii
GAGTCTGTGATTGGTAAGTATCATATGATCTCACTGATATGAGGAATTTGAGAAATAAGACAGAGGAACATAGGGGAAGGGAGGGGAAAAAATGAAACAAGACGAAACCAGAGAGGGAGACAAACCATAAGAGACTCTTAATCTCAGGAAACAATTGAAGGTTGCTAGAATGGAGGGGGTGGGGGGATGGGGTAACTGGGTGATGAACACTGGGGAGGGTATGTGTTATAATGAGCACTGGGTATTATATAAGACTGATGAATCACA
>NW_027838821.1:0-267 GCF_054177405.1 Leptonychotes weddellii
GGCAGCTCTTAGACAGCTTTAGCAGAATCCAATGGCCAAATGGCCGAGAATACAAAAACTAAATGTACAGCCTTAGGAAGATGGGCATACAAAAATGCAGATTTCAGTCTACATCTTGGAGGAGCTGTGGTCACCAGACTGGCTATGATCAAGCTCCAGTCTGCTCAGGGAAATGTCAGACAGCCACCCCCAAAGGACTGCAGGCCAAAGGCTGACAAACTGATGCAGGCCGACCCCCACACCAGGTAAGTCTCCAAGACAAGCAGA
>NW_027838822.1:0-2245 GCF_054177405.1 Leptonychotes weddellii
TTATCAAGATGTAGCTATCTTGCCAGCATGAAGGACAAGCCTGTCAGAGAATGGAATTGGCACAGAGGAAGGCAGAAAGAGAAGAGAGAGACTAAGTTCTTTCTGGTTCATCTACCCAAGGTAGATGACCTTGGGCATGGTGATGACTTTTAGATACAACATCAAAGGCACAATCCATGATAGAAATAACTGATATGCTGGACTTCATAAAATTAAAAATTGTCTCTGGGAAAGACAATATTGAGAAAATAAGATGAGCCACAGACTGGGAGAAAATATTTTCAAAAGATACATCTAATAAAGGACTGTTTTCCAAAAATACAAGGAACTCTTAAAACTTAACAATAAGAAACAAAAAACCTAATTATAAAATGGTCCCAAGACCTTAACAGATACCTCACCAAAGAAGATATATAGTTGGCAAATTAGAATCTGAAAAGATGCTCCACATTATGTCATCACTGAGATGCTAATTAAAACAAAAATGCACATCAATACATGTCTATTAGGATGGCCAAAATCCAGAACACTGACAACCTTAAATATTGGTGAGGATGTGAAGCAGCAGGAATTCTTATTCATTGCTGGCGGGAATACAAAATGGTACAGCTACACTGGAAAACTGTGGTTTCCTACAAAACTAACCATACTCTTATCTTAAGCACTTCTTGGTATTTATCCAAAGGAGTTGAAAACATGTCAACACAAACACCTGCATATAGATATTACAGAAAATTTATTCATAATTGTCAAAACTTGGCAGTAACCAAGATGTCCTTCAGTGGGTGAATGGATAGATAACATCCATACAATAGAAAATTACTCAGTGCCAAAAAGAAATGAGCTATCAAGCCAAAGAAGACATGGAGTCACCTTAAATGCATATTACTAAGTGAAAGAAGCCAATGTGAAAAGGCTACATACCATATGATACATACTGTAGGACATTTTGGAAAAGGCAAAACTATGGAGACAGTAAAAAGATCAGTGGTTGCCAGAGGTTGGAGTGAAGGAGGGACAAATAGGCAGAATACAGAGGATTCTTAGGGTGGTGAAGATGCTCGGCACGATACTATGATGATGGATACATGTCATTTTATGTTTGTTCGAACCTATAGAATGTACAACACAAAGAGTGAACCCTAATGTAGACTATGGATTTTGGGTGATTATGATGTATCAATGTAGGTCCACCAATTGTAACAAAGGTACCACTTTGATGGGGAATATTGGTAATGTAAGAGACTATGCATATGTGGGGGTAGGAGCTAAATAGGGAATCTCTGTACCTTCCTCTCAATTTTGCTGTAAGCCCAAAACTGCTGTAGAAAAAAAAAGGATTAAAAAAAAGAAACTATCCTTGAAAAGTTCCCAGCAATGTCTATTTCTACTTGTGGAACCTTCGAACAGATCTTTTTTTATCTTGGGAAAAATCTTCTGTGTTTCTCTTAATTGTGTGGCATTAAGGCATTTATCTAGGAAAAATATGTCGGGGCACTGTTAGACCTCAGAAAAGCAGTCTGGAGTGGACATCTGTTGCTTTGTCTACCCAGCCACTTTATTTTTTGGGAATTGTGTCACAAATTCTGGAAATTGTTCTGTATATCCATGTGGACGTAAAGGGATTTTTCATGTTTCTCAATGTCCCTGTTAATTATAATTGAACACTTGAACCTAAATGGGCCAATTAATCCCCTTAATGCCTGGAATTTTGATATGGAAAAAGTCTTCAACTCAAGAAATAGCAAGGTCAATTATTCTTGAATAAAAAATTGATTTAATAAAGGTTGATTATGTTTTATGGAACTCCTAATACATTAGAATGTCCTGTGGAGTGTGATCAAGTGCTATTCAATAGTATTGCTAGGCAATACTAGATGTGAAAGTTTGCTAATAGCATATATAGAAGGAAGAGTTTATCTGCAGAGTTGTTAAGAACAGCTGGGATAAATAAGGATGCTGCCAAATCATTTAGTTTCAAGATGAAGTATATCTATTATCATATTAAAGTCTAAATTTGAGGTGATGGATGTGTTAACTAACTTTACTATAATAATCATTTTACAACATATACACGTATTAAATCATCACATTGTATACCTTAAACTTATACAATATGTCAATTACATCTCAATAAAGCTGGAAAAAATGGAATCTAATTTTGATCTTTATATCATTAAGGATTTTTTTTATTTTAAGTGTCAGAAAAGCAAACTCGAAATTTTAAGGAGAAAGGAATTATTTG
>NW_027838823.1:0-267 GCF_054177405.1 Leptonychotes weddellii
TCATCTAGAACTAATGATGTAATGTATGGGGATTAACATAAGAATAAAAAAAATAAATAAAAAAAAAGAAAAAAAAAAAAAAACTAATGATGGATTGTATGGTGGCTAACATAACCGAATAAAATAAAATAAAATATTTAAAAAAAGAACTGATACAACTCAACTAATAAACAAATAACTCAATTACAAATGGGCAAAAGATCTGAACAGACACCTCACCAATTAAAATATCCAAATGGCAAGTGAGCATATGAAAAGATGATCAAG
>NW_027838824.1:0-267 GCF_054177405.1 Leptonychotes weddellii
ATTAAAAAAAAAAAAAAAAAGAACAACTGCAAGAAAATACCCAGGACAGGAAAGGGGAGGGTGGAGGCATAGTCTAGCAACATTTTTGAATTCTAAGAATAAAAAAAGATCTCACATGAATTTCAGATAGGGTATTTCCTAGAAAGACTTAAAAATCTGATTTTTTCTTAAAAAAATATTTTATTTATTTATTTGAGAGAAAGAGAGAGAGAGCATGAGCTGGGGTGGGGGGTGGGGTGGGCAGAGGGAGAGGGACAGACTCCCTTG
>NW_027838825.1:0-267 GCF_054177405.1 Leptonychotes weddellii
CTTAGGTCTCTACAAATAAGTCCCTTCTCTTAAGTCTCTAGGATTTCTTTTCCTTCTCCTCCTTCTTCTTCTTGATTTTTTTTTCCTGATTCACTCCTATTTTTCCAAACGTACATTAAAAGCAGAAACCTAAACTAAGATGATTATTCTGTTAAGGCTCAATTCAATGGATGTATGAATTAACAGTATATCTTTAAAACTATTCAAGTAAAAAATTTTCATCATAAATTTAACACATGTAGATTTAAACAATTCTAGTAATTCCCT
>NW_027838826.1:0-267 GCF_054177405.1 Leptonychotes weddellii
GCGTGGAGCCTATGTTTAAAAAAGAAAAGAAAAGAAAAAATCCCGAGCCCGCAGGGGCGTGTTCTAACCAAATGGACTCTGACGGGAACACCCGAGGTGCCCGCACAGGCTTCTGGATCCTGGGGAGGGTCCCAGGTTCTGGAGACTGTCCTCAAGCTGGCAGTCGGGGGATTGGAGGCCGCTGGTGAAGGAGGCTCCAGAGAAGAGGGTGGAGAGGAGCAGCCTTGCTGGGCGAGGACGCTGGGCTCACGGTCCTTCAGGGACCTG
>NW_027838827.1:0-267 GCF_054177405.1 Leptonychotes weddellii
ACTCGATCCCAGGACCCTGGGATCATGACCTGAGCCGAAGGCAGACGCTTAACGACTGAGCCACCCAGGCGCCCTACAATGGGATCTTTTATACCCTACTGGTCACATGGCCAACCCAGGCTGTGCAATGATCACATTAGGTGTAAACCATGAATTCATACATCCGTCGACAGCAGATAAGCCAGCCTTGGTGCCTCCAGGGCTGTTTTGAGCATCAAACAGTAATATTATAAATCACTAACTACATAGCTCCTTCTTCTCTTGCCC
>NW_027838828.1:0-267 GCF_054177405.1 Leptonychotes weddellii
GTTACAAAGTCAAATGTCCTGCTAGAAAAGCTTACTAACCTAATTTGTGTACATGCAAACTTAAATGGTTTTTTTTTTTTTTTAGATTTTTATTTATTTATTTGACAGAGAGAGACACAGCGAGAGAGGGAACACAAGCAGGAGGAGTGGGAGAGGGAGAAGCAGGCTTCCTGCGGAGCGGGGAGCCCTATATGGGGCTCGATCCCAGGACCCTGGGATCATGACCTGAGCCAAAGGCAGACGCTTAACGACTGAGCCACCCAGGCG
>NW_027838829.1:0-267 GCF_054177405.1 Leptonychotes weddellii
TCTTGCTAAGGGATGCACAAAATAAATCGAGATAAAGCACAGATGCTTGCAGACACAGTTCAGAGGGATGGTGGCTTGATGCTGAGCAGCTGAGTGTAGTTCTGGGGGAGGGAGCTTAGCGGGGCCCCTCTCACTGTTTGGGGTGCACGCTGAATGTTATTTTCACCTTTTGTCATTTTTTGTAAAAGTGAAAACCCTCTTTGGATTTCTTTCAGTTAGCCGAAACAGGTGCTAATACAGGTCTTTCGTAAAAGCAAAGTGGGGCAA
>NW_027838830.1:0-267 GCF_054177405.1 Leptonychotes weddellii
GGCTAGAGATTGAGTTAATAATCGATCATACCTGCGTGATGAAGCCTTCATAAAAATCCCCAAAGTATAGGGGATTCAGAGAGTTTCTGGGTTGGTAAACACATCCACATGTGGGGAGGATGATGCACCCCAACTACACAGGGACAGAAGCTCCTGCACTCAGGATCCTCCTGGACCTCTCCCACGTATCTCTGCATCTGACTGTTCATCTGTATTCTTTATCATATTCTTAATTACATAATAAACTGATAAATATGTGTTTCCCTG
>NW_027838831.1:0-267 GCF_054177405.1 Leptonychotes weddellii
TCCGGGGAATCCATTAGGCCCTGGACTCTTGTTTTGGGGGAGGTTTTGATCACTGCCTCAGTCTCGTTACTGGTTATTGGCCTATTCAAGTTGTCAATTTCTTCCTGTTTCAGTCATGCTAGTTTATAGGCTTCCAGAAGGCATCCATTTCTTCCAGGTTGCTTAATTTATTGGCATAATAATTTCTAATAATTGGGGCGCCTGGGTGGCTCAGTTGGTTAAGCGACTGCCTTCGGCTCAGGTCATGATCCTGGAGTCCCTGGATCG
>NW_027838832.1:0-267 GCF_054177405.1 Leptonychotes weddellii
TAAAGAAACGACTGTCCCGCAGTAGAATCCAGGGGGCCTTGTCCTTGGGTGAGCAGCCTCATGCGCCAATCCTCTGAGGCCTGAGCTGTTCACCAATGTACACAGAAGTCAGCCGTCTCAAGCCCCCATGGGGAGGGAAAATAAGAGAAAACCATAAGGTTAACTGCACATACGCCATTTCTTTCTTTTTTTTTTTTTTAAAGATTATTTATTTATTTATTTGAGAGAGAGAATGAGAGAGAGAGAGAGAGAGCACATGAGAGTGGG
>NW_027838833.1:0-2245 GCF_054177405.1 Leptonychotes weddellii
CCACATGCGTTATAAGGAGATTCTTGGATAAAATGTAAAATATGCATAAATCTATTAAAAATAAGGGAGCAATACAAAAATAAGACACGGCCAGTTCTTTTTCCTCTGATGTTAGTTCTATCGCATCCTAAATAAATGAAAGCTTTACTCTTTTCTTTAAATTTTTATTTTAGGAATCAGAGTATATTTTGAGCCAATCAGTTATTTAGTTTTGAACTGATTATACTCCATGTGGATAAATGAGAACACCTAAATTAATTTGTTCTTTAAGTTCACTGAATATTTATATGTCCCTGCAGCATTTTTTCCCCAAATCTCATAAAAAAAAGAATCGGCAGTTAATTCAGGCTTTGCCCCTACATTATTCATAAGGAAAAAAAATAATTATAGACAAAAGCCATAGTCAAAAGTGGCCTGTTTATTCCATTCATTTGTTCCTTCGGTCATTCATTCATATGCTTATCTTGCCCTGATGGAGCAAAAGTAAGAGGTAAGGTGGGAGGAGTAGTTGTGGGTTTTGTTTTGTTTTGCTTTAATTTGAGCTTATTTTAGAAGATGTTGTATAATGCCATTGGCCTTCTTTTGGAGCAGATCTGCCTGTGGATTGGGGGTTGGGGCCCAAGAATAAATCCTCTTTCTCTCCCTTCATAATGCTCTAAATCTTCCAACAATACTGACTCAATGACTCCAAATCCCATGCCTTTTTCTTCCTTTCTTTCGTTTTCTAAACATGTTTGTGTTATGAATCATACTCAGACACAGGGCCCATTGGAGGGCTGGGCCTGGTTTCCTTGTCACCACCTCACTGAATTGGAATGCAGCCCACAGCCTGGCCCCTGCCCCTGGCCCGGGAGCTCCTCCGGGGCTGGGCGAGAGTTCATTGATGTGCTGAATATCACAAAGACTTAATTCTGCACTGAAAGGTTAAAAAGAAAGGAGGGGGGGGAGGGAAAGGAGAGAGGAATAAAGATGAGCTCTGTGGAGAATGGTGGATTCAGCTAATGAACTTTTGCAGCAGGGCTCACAGGGAAGAATTTTGCAGAGGGAAACTTTATCATTGATATGAGTCCTTCCCTTCTCTCTGCCCTTTTGAGGGGGAGGAAAGTTAAAGGAGCTGCTGGTGAAAAGGTAAGTGGGAACAGAAAGATATACTTTTTTTTAAAAAAGCAGAAAAAAACTCTGACTTTAGCTTCCAGTACAGGCTTTGAGGAATGTAAGCCTCTGGTGGATTTGCTGGCGCAGCCCTGAGTATTATGCAGCTGCTGTGACCTAATTTAGCCTTGTTAGTACGGGGCTCCCAAGTCCAAGGATGCGGGGCTACCCACAGCTGCTTCTACACCATGGCTGCCAACAGCACCTTTGGGAGAAAGGCTGGGCAGTCAGTCTTTACGGTAAAGTCCAGTCTCCTCTTCTTGGAGGGATATGGATAAGCCAGGGTGGTTTCAAGGCAGAGATAAGACACTGATAAGAAGTGCAATAAAGGGGGTGCCTGGGTGGCTCAGCCATTAAGCGTCTGCCTTCCGGGTCATGTTCCCAGGGTCCTGGGATCTAGCCCCGCATCGGGCTCCCTGCTCCACAGGGGATCTGCTCCTCCCTCTCCGTCAGCCTGCCGCTCCCCTTGCTTGTGCTCTCTCTCTCTATCAAATAAATAAAATAAAATCTTTAAAAAAAAACAAAGAAGAAAAGAAATGGAGGTATCTAAGTTCCTCTTGTCCCAGAAATTGTTCTATTTGAGGTGAAGTGAGAGAATGAAAATGATTTACTATATAATCAAACTTTTACCTAATTAAAAGTTCATTATTGGGGCACCTGGGTGGCTCAGTCGTTAAGCATCTGCCTTCGGTTCAGGTCATGGTCCCAGGGTCCTGAGATCGAGCCCCGCATCGGGCTCCCTGCTCCGTGGGAAACCTGCTTCTCCTTCTCCCACTCCCCCTGCTTGTGTTCCCTCTCTTGCTGTCTCTCTCTCTGTCCAATAAAATAAATTAAAAAAAAATAAAAGTAATTAAGAAAAAAAAGTGCAATGAAGGCAACTCAACCCCTTGCACCTATGTTTCTTTCCGGAGTTCAGAGTGTCCACTCACCTTTGGGCTCTTAAAATTTGCAATAACCTGAATGTATAGGCAGGAGAGAATAAACCTGCAAATGACATTTTAAAACAAAAATGTATTCACGTTTGCAAAAACAACCCTATGTGATTGTACAAAATGTATTCATCCTTTAGATGCCTGTGACAAATGTTTATATG
>NW_027838834.1:0-267 GCF_054177405.1 Leptonychotes weddellii
TGGGGAAGCTTTGCCCCCAGCTCCCCTGTCTCCTGAGGCCCCACCTGCCAGTCTGGCCTCCTCCCCGCGGTCTCCTCTGTGGTTCATGGTTTGCAGGATGCGTCTTCTCTGAGCCCCGAGCCCCCCTGGGGGTCTATTTCCACTTACTGTCCTGCCTCCTCCCACGTGGTCAGAACGCTGCTCGTGGCCCCCCGAGGCCTACGGTTCTCCTTGGGGTCATTCCTCACCAAAGGCTTCGCTTACCAAGTCACAGCCAGGATCGTGTTA
>NW_027838835.1:0-267 GCF_054177405.1 Leptonychotes weddellii
TACAGGTCCCGCAAAAGCTTTTATTTTTTCATTTTATTTTATTTTTGTTACTGTGTGTGTGTCTAGTGAAGAGTTTCTCAAACTTAATCTCGGGAATCCTCAACCCTTCTCTTGGGTATAATTATATTTTCCACAATTTATTTTTTATTTTTTAAAAGATTTATTTATTTTTAAGAGAGACAGAGCACAAGCGGGATCAGGGGCAGAGGGAGAGGGGGAGAGAGAGAGAATCCCCAAGCAGACACCGCTCTGATCACAAAGCATGAC
>NW_027838836.1:0-267 GCF_054177405.1 Leptonychotes weddellii
AACTGACCGAGAGACCTAGGCTATATCCCACCGCTGCCACTGCATGGCAACAGGCCTTGACTTGTGATTGAGGCTTCTACCTCAGTTTATACACCCACTACAGCCAGGAGGTGCCTCAGGTGACAATATGAGCAGAGGATCTTAGGTGAGACTAGCACTGTTCATTCCTAGGTTGGGGAGGAGCCCTGTAACCATGTGGGTTTATGTGAGTAGGGGTGGAGACCCATCAGGAGAGTCTTTTTCCCCCCAACCTTTCTTTAAGTGAGA
>NW_027838837.1:0-267 GCF_054177405.1 Leptonychotes weddellii
GAGCCAGAACTTTGCTCCCGGCTTCTCAGACCTGATGGGATTAGCAAACCCGGAGCACCGCGGCCGCACGGCCAGCGCCGGGAAAGCTCTCCTACCTATTTTTACCGTCGCCTCCTTTAGCTATGCGAGCAGCCTGGGGAGTCCAAGTGCAGTGTTTCCCTCTCCGACGAGGGGAAAACAGGAAAGCACCTCACTTTCCAGGACCTGGGCTCAGGATTGAGGTGCTGACACTGCTTGCCTCACCCCGTCCTCATGTCAACCCTGGGA
>NW_027838838.1:0-267 GCF_054177405.1 Leptonychotes weddellii
GAGTCTGTGATTGGTAAGTATCATATGATCTCACTGATATGAGGAATTTGAGAAATAAGACAGAGGATCATAGGGGAAGGGAGGGGAAAAAATGAAACAAGACGAAACCAGAGAGGGAGACAAACCATAAGAGACTCTTAATCTCAGGAAACAATTGAAGGTTGCTAGAATGGAGGGGGTGGGGGGATGGGGTAACTGGGTGATGAACACTGGGGAGGGTATGTGTTATAATGAGCACTGGGTATTATATAAGACTGATGAATCACA
>NW_027838839.1:0-267 GCF_054177405.1 Leptonychotes weddellii
GTCTTTTTTACACAGATTGTCTCTTAAGTAACTTTTGTTTAAAATAATCAATATACCAAAGTGGCTCATTTTTTTTTTTTAAAGATTTTTATTTATTTATTTGACAGAGAGAGACACAGCGAGAGAGGGAACACAAGCAGGGGGAGTGGGAGAGGGAGAAGCAGGCTTCCCGCGGAGCAGGGAGCCCGATGCGGGGCTCGATCCCAGGACCCTGGGATCATGACCTGAGCTGAAGGCAGACGCTTAACGACTGAGCCACCCAGGCGC
>NW_027838840.1:0-267 GCF_054177405.1 Leptonychotes weddellii
AAAAAGAAAAAAAAATGTTTAACATTCCATATATACACTGCAAATTCATAAGGAATTGGGTAACTATTTCAAGAATGAGTCAGAGATTCAGTGCAGTTAACTTACTGGCAATAGGAATGTGCTTATTAATTAAACATCCTTGTTAGATAATAGTTACCACTAGTACCCCACATGATACATGTTTTATAGTATTTAGAATTTCATGCTGTATGTCAAGTATTGATATAATAGGTATTATAATATAATGTATGTGTGGTTATAGATGGT
>NW_027838841.1:0-267 GCF_054177405.1 Leptonychotes weddellii
GGGCTGGCCTTGTCCCAGCTGGAGGGCCCGGCCGGCCCTGCCCCCAGGACCCCCTGCCGTGTGTGGTTTGTGGCCTGGGCTGTGGCCAGGGCCATGGTGTCTGGTGTCTCAGCGGGGCCCCGCACCGCTGGAGCAGACCAAGGATGCGGTGGGCCGTGAGGGCCTTTCTCGCAGGGCCGCCCACACTCCAGTGTGGGGAAGAAGGCTCTGGAGAGGCGTTTCCTCTCTTGGTCTCCTTCTGACCTTCTTTCCTCACCAGTCACTGTT
>NW_027838842.1:0-267 GCF_054177405.1 Leptonychotes weddellii
ATTTTTTTCCTAAACAATAGCTTGAATAAGTTTTTTTTTTTAAAGATTTTATTTATTTATTTGAGACCGAGAGAATGAGAGACAGAGAGCATGAGAGGGAGGAGGGTCAGAGGGAGAAGCAGACTCCCCGCCGAGCAGGGAGCCCGATGCGGGACTCGATCCCGGGACTCCAGGATCATGACCTGAGCCGAAGGCAGTCACTTAACCAACTGAGCCACCCAGGCGCCCAGCTTGAATAAGTTTTAAAAGCCAGTGCTTACCCCAAAT
>NW_027838843.1:0-267 GCF_054177405.1 Leptonychotes weddellii
AGTTCATATGGCTCCACATCCATTTCTCTCTGATTAACCTCTCCATTTAGGGACACATGTTCTGGAACGTTGGATGGAATATTGAGGATTTTGCATTACTTCTTATCCTTTTGATCTTTTAGTGCCTGATAGGAAACAGGCTCCATATCGTGTTCCTGTTTCCTGCTTTTAACATTGATTGAATCCCATCATATAAAGCATATATTACATGTGTATTTGAAAAACAACCCACAGTGTTTTTTCCTACCAAAAGCTTTATACATGGCT
>NW_027838844.1:0-2245 GCF_054177405.1 Leptonychotes weddellii
TGGGCTACTGGCCTCAGGCACCAAATTTGGGGGTTCAACACCCAGAAATACAAAAATAACATCTTAATAAAGTCCCTTTAAAAATCAAAGTTAAGGGGTGCCTGGGTGGCTCAGTCAGTTAAGCGTGGGTCTCTTTTTTTTTTTTAAGATTTTATTAATTTGACAGATAGAGACATAGTGAGAGAGAGAGAGCACAAGCAGGGGGAGTGGGAGAGGGAGAAGCAGGCTTCCCGCCGAGCAGGGAGCCCGAGGCGGGGCTCGATCCCGGGACCCCGGGATCATGACCTGAGCTGAAGGCAGACGCTTAATGACTGAGCCACCCAGGCGCCCCAAGCGTGGGTCTCTTGATTTCAGCTTAGGTCATGATCTCAGGGTCGTGAGATCAAGCCCCACATTGGGCTCCGTACTAAGCGTGGAGCCTGCTTAAGGTTCTCTCTCTCCCTCTGCCCCTCCCTCTCTCTCTCATAATAAAAAAAAAAAAGTTAATGGCAAAAAAAAAAAAAATCCATGAATAAAATATCAAAATTTTAAATGAAGACAGAATCTGACCCCACACTTTGCCTGCGGGCCTTGCTCACCTCACCCTAATCCTGTCCCTGGACCCCCGGGTTCCTTCCTAAGGCCAGCATTATACTCTGTGACCTGATCTGGGGCCCAGGACATGTTTGATAGTAAAAGCATGCCATCTCTGAGCCGTGGGACTTGGGGCCTACGCAGAATGGGTCTAGCATCACCTACACCACGAATGATTGATTGTGAGGCTGAAGATAGAAGAGCCTCCTAGTTCAGTGCCCGGAGCAGAGTCGGCACTAATGTTTACGGGAGCTAGAGAAATCATGGTAGGTCACTTCTAATGATGCTCTCACATCACTGGGTGTGGACACTAAGTGGAGGGACTGATGTCCGCATTCAGTAGGACCTCTTCACGAACGGTACAGTGTAACTGAAATGTAGGCATTAAACTATGACCTTAAGAGGAGAACAGATGTGCGTCTAAAACAGGTCTAAACGGCTCCTCCAGAGCCAACAAACCTCTGTAAAATTGGAATACCATGTGATGGAGGAGACAGATGAAGATCTGAGATGCTTTGTACCCTGACTGATGTTGCATAGTGAAAATATCAAGCAGAGATGGGGACAGTGGCTGAAGCAGAAGCCTGGCCATTATACCTGAGCATCAGAGTCATGCCTGGGTCTGCACAGGAGTCCCATGGTGCTCTGTGCAGGGTTGATGCCGATCCTAGGTGCTGAATAGGGTGGAGCATGGTACATACAGGGGAGCCACAGAGGGACAGCATGCCAGGTGGGGTCTGCCCCCGGTTGTAGAGAGCTGCGCTACCCACTGAGCTACAAGCTCTTCTTAGTATGGCTAGCACGGCCATGCTTCCTGGATGCCCAGGAGAGTCTCAGTGTATGCCCGGTGCTCTGGCTCATGCTTTTACTATCAAACATGTCCTGGTCTGGATATAAACCTAAAAAATCCCCCGAAATATAGCACCTCTCAAGGGTTTCAATCACAGACATTGAACTGTGGATTTTTCTCCTCCACCAGTAAATCCTTTCCACCTGACTGAAAGCTTCCCAAGGGTCAGGTCTGGGTCCCCGGAGGCTGACCCAGGGCCCGGCTCAGAGCAGGCACACTGGAAATCTTTGCTAAGTGGAATAAAATCAAGCAAGCCAGACAACGCATCTCCCCTGCTGCGGGGTCTGCCTTCCCTGAGCTCCCCATAAAGGCCTTCCTTCCCGGGTCCTCCGGGGCAGAGATGACTGTCTCAGAGCCACTGTGCTGGGTATGAGTCAGAGAGGAAAGCAGAAGTGAAAGCAAGCCAGAAAGCAAAGAGGCCCTCCCTGGCTCACACTTGGCATGGAACAAGTGCAGAAGGCACATACTGTGGGATAGGGACAGGGACTCTGCTCTTTCCACGGCAAGGAGAAACCCCAGCCCTGCTTCCCAAGCCCCTGATGCAAGCCCCAGAGCCCCCACAGCACAGAGAGACAAGATACCTTATTGTGTTGCATACCTCACTGGCCATTTAGCTGAGGACGCTGCTCTGAGTGTGAGGAACATGTGGCCAAGAGGCACTGGCAGGTTCCTGGATTAGGAAGAGGACATTTTGGCATCACTCTGTGCCTCAGTCTGACCTTTCTGGATCCTGCCTTTGTCTCCCTCAAATACTCCCCTTGGGCATGAAGTCTCTCCTGAGCAAATGTCCATCCCAGTTGCTGCCTTTGTTCCTTCCCCCGG
>NW_027838845.1:0-267 GCF_054177405.1 Leptonychotes weddellii
AAAAAAAAAAAAAAAGGCTGTAAAAGACATTTTGGGGACCATTGGGGAAATGAAAATATTGACTGTATGGTAGACAAGAGTGTTGCATCGATGTTCAATTTCCTGAGTGTGAACATCATATCGTGGATATGGGAAAGGATGTCCATGCTCTGAGGATCTGTACACTGCCGTATTGAAGGTGAAGGGTCATGCTGTCTGCACCTGGTTCTTAGATAAACAATGATAGATAAATGATAGATAGATAGATAGATAGATAGATAGATAGAT
>NW_027838846.1:0-267 GCF_054177405.1 Leptonychotes weddellii
TACCTTCTGCCCAGCAACATCTAGGCTGGTGTTTGGCCAAATAACCAGGCATGATAGCTTAGTCAAGCTGACACATAAAATTAACCATCATAATTGTATTGTATAGAACATTGAACTAAACTTTATTTCTAAAAACTAAAACCATCTAAATACTTCTCAATTTTTTATCAATCATTGCTTGGACTAGCCCTGGATTTTATTTTACCTCCAGGCTTGACTAGATCACACATTTCTAACTCACCCTAAGCAGCCTGGGGAAGCCAGATT
>NW_027838847.1:0-267 GCF_054177405.1 Leptonychotes weddellii
ACCTATGTTAATATACTTCAAACTTCTAAGAAAATCAAAAGTTTCAAACAGACTCTTTAATAGCAGCTTTTTTTTTTTTTTGTATGGAAATGTGATAGAGACTCCATAGGGTTCACCTCTTCTGAGCCCATAGAAGATTAGAATTCCCAGAACCCATGCATTTAGATGGGGCTGTATACCTATTTCTAGCCAATGGCTTATAAGCAAACAATGTGTGTCACTTTCAGGTCAAATATTTTTAGTGATCAATTGCCATTTGCAACGACG
>NW_027838848.1:0-267 GCF_054177405.1 Leptonychotes weddellii
GGGGACCTGCACCCCAATGTTTATAGCAGCAATGTCCATAATAGTCAAACTATGGAAAGAGCCCAGATGTCCATGGACAGATGAATGGATAAAGAAGATGTGGTGTATATATATACAATGCAATGTTACTCAGCCATCAAAAAAATGAAATCTTACCATTTGCAACGACGTGGATGGAACTAGAGGGTATTATGTTAAGTGAAATAATTCAACCAGAGGAAGACAATGATATGATCTCATGCATATGTGGAATTTAAGAAACAAAAC
>NW_027838849.1:0-267 GCF_054177405.1 Leptonychotes weddellii
AACATAATTTTGACCAAAGAAGTAACTCACAATTGAAAACATTTTACAAAAGTGTATGTTTATGAAATCAGGCCCAATGACTCTGTTGCATTAGAAACACGAGAATGCTGAGGTTTAGGGGGCCAGGAGCAGTAGTATGGGGAGGGGGCACAAAGAACCTTCTGGAAACAGGGTTCTATCATGTAACCTGGGTGCTGGTGACATAAGTGTGCCCATTTTGTGATAGTTCATCAAACTGTATATTTATGAATTGTGCATTTTTCTGTC
>NW_027838850.1:0-267 GCF_054177405.1 Leptonychotes weddellii
CAGGACCCTGGGATCATGACCTGAGCCGAAGGCAGACGCTTAACCAACTGAGCCACCCAGGCGCCCCGCAAACTGGATTTTTTAAAAAACTATTTGCTATGAAATTTTGGTCCCCATCCAGTTACCAACTATTAGTTATAGAAGAAAAATCTCCTATCTATAATTCTTGCAGGAAAGTTATAACTAACAAACAACAAAACAGAAAGAGAATGACCACTCTATTAACATTTTGGCTTATAAACTCTCATGTGTTTTCTTCCATCCAAA
>NW_027838851.1:0-267 GCF_054177405.1 Leptonychotes weddellii
ATGGTATATGAGTTAAACCTCAATATAGCTGTTTTTAGAAAAGACATGAATAATGGACAGGATGTTTTGAGAGGTCATTGTAAAATAAATGTAACAAAATATTTACCTGTAAAATTATTTTAGTCTTGCATACATAGATGGTATTTTAAAATACTGTCATTTAAAGAGAAGTGTTCTTTATTCTTTCTGTGCTGCAGTTTTCCGATCTATAAAATAGAGACGATAAAAGCAACTACCTCATGAGCATTTGCCAAGAAAAACCAATTA
>NW_027838852.1:0-267 GCF_054177405.1 Leptonychotes weddellii
ATCCTTCCTATACTCAAAATACACTCAGTCTTATTCCAAGAGCCCCAAAGTCTTATCAAATCATGGCGTAAGGCATGAAGAACAGGATTTCATGATCTATATCAAAGCTGGTGTGGCTTCTCTTGATCCAGAGAACCTTGACCTAAGAAGGCAAATTGTTATCTCCCTACCATTCCATACATATCCAATATACAGTGGTAGACCAGAAGAGATTGTGGTGGACCAGAAACAGGTCCACCTAATTAATTAACTTAATTCTAAACATTC
>NW_027838853.1:0-267 GCF_054177405.1 Leptonychotes weddellii
AATGTGTTGAAGGGTAGGGCATAAAGTGGTGAATTTTCATTTGCTTAGCAGCTGCTTTGATACCGCCACTTGTAGTAGAAGTTGAGCCCTGAGAGGCTTGAGATGATGTAGATCAGATGTTTCTCAAACTTGAACTTGTACACAAATCACTGTGGATCCCATTAAACTACAGACTCTGATTCAGTAGGTCTGGGGAGAGTTAAGGGCTCTGCGTTTCTAGTGAACTCCCCAGTGATTCCAGCCCTGGTAGCATCCTTGGACCACACT
>NW_027838854.1:0-267 GCF_054177405.1 Leptonychotes weddellii
TTATTTATTTTGACAGAGAGAGAGAAAGAGAGAGCACAAGCAGGGGGAGTGGCAGAGGGAGAAGGAGAAGCAGGCTCTCCACTGAACAGGGAGCCCGATGCGGGGCTCGATCCCAGGACCCTGGGATCTTGACCTGAGCCAAAGGCAGACACTTAACTGACTGAGCCACCCAGGCACCCCTCAACTTAATTCTTTTATTAGTGTTTATTAATCTTAGATAATCTCCCCCTTTTATTTCATCAATGTTGCTCACAAATTGTCACATCA
>NW_027838855.1:0-2245 GCF_054177405.1 Leptonychotes weddellii
CCATACTGTTTTCCAGAGTGGCTGCACCAGCTTGCATTCCCACCAACAGTGTAGGAGGGTTCCCCTTTCTCCGCATCCCCGCCAACATCTGTCATTTCCTGACTTGTTAATTTTAGCCATTCTGGCTGGTGTGAGGTGGTATCTCATTGCTTAATGTGTATTTTTTTATTCATGAGTCTGACTAAGGGTTTATCAATTTTATTTATCTTTCAAAGAACCAGCTCTTGGTTTCATTGATTTTTGTTTTGTCTCTATGTTATTTATTTCTGCTCTGATCTCTATCATTTCCTTCCTTTTACTCAGCTAGATTTTGTCCTTCTTTTTCTAATTCCTATCAGTATAAGGTTAGATTGTTTATTTGAGTTTTTTCTTGTTTCTTGAGGTAAGCGTGTATCACTGTGTATTTCCCTCTTAGATCTCTTTTTGTTGCTACCCAGAGATTTTGGACCATTGTGTTTTCATTTTTATTTGCTTGCATCTGTTTTTTGATTTCTTCCTTGGTTGGTTTGCTGAACCATTAGTTATTTAGTATCATGCAATTTAGCCTCCATGTGTTTGTGTGTTTTTCAGTTTTTTCCCTTTGATTTATTTTTAGTTTTATATTATTGTGGTCAGAAAAGATGCATGGTGTGATTTCAGTCTCATATTTATTGAGGCTTGTTTTGTGGCGTAATGTATTTTCTTTTGTTTGTGGATGGAATATTCTTATACTTCTATTATGTCCCTCTGGTCTAATGTGTCATTCAAAGATACTGTTTCCTTATTGATTTTCTGCCTGGATGATCTATCCATTGATGTAAGTGGGGTGTTAAAGTTCCCTACTATTATCGTATTATCGTCGGTTTCTCTATTTTCATTAATATTTGCTTTATGTATTTAGGTGCTCCAGTGTTAGATGTGTAGCTATTTATAATTGTTTTAACCTTTTGATGCAATGATCTCTTTATTCTTATATAAACTCTTTTTGTCTCTCATTATAGTCTTTGTTTTAAAGTATATTTTGTCTGATATGTGCATTGCTGTGCCAGCTTTTTTTTTTTTCTTCCATTTGCATGGTGACTACTTTTCCATCCCTTCACTTTCACTGTGTATGTGTCCTAAGGTCTGAGGTGAGGTTCCTATTGGCAGCACACAGATGGGTCTTGTTTATCTATCTATTCTGCCACCCTGTGTCTGCTGATTGGAGCATTTAGGCCATTTACATTTAAAGTAATTATTGGTAGGTATGTACTTATTGCCATTTTGTTTTTTGTTTTCTGGTTGTTTTTGCAGTTCTTTTCTGTTCCTTTCTTCTCTTGCTTTCTTGCTTTCTTTGTGATTGATGAGTTTCTGTACTATTATGTTTGGCTTTTTTTCCTCTTTGTTTTCTGTGGCTCTTTTATAGGTTTTGGGTTTGTGGTTACCATAATGTTCTTACATAACATCCTAAGTATATAGTTGATGGTCATTTAAGTTCTGTATTAAGTTGATGGTCATTTAAATTCAAACACATTTTTAAAGGAATTTCCTTCTTTTCTTTCTTTCTTTCTCTCTCTCTCCTCCCTCTTACGTGTTTTATGTATATCCTGTCATATTTTACATCTTTTTGTTCATAATTTTTTATGTCTAAATATGGCCACTTCTTTTCCTCTTAAAGAAGTTCCTTTAACATTTCTTGTAAGGTTGTTTTAGTGGTGATAAACTCCTTTGAGTTTTGTTTGTCTGGGACACTCTTTTTTTTTTTTTTTATGTTCATCACCATACATTACATCATTGGTTTTTGATGTAGTGTTCCATGATTCATTATTTGCGTGTAACACCCAGTGCTCCATGCAGAACGTGCCCTCTTTAATACCCATCACCAGGCTAACCCATCCCCCCAACCCCCTCCCCTCTAGAACCCTCAGTTTGTTTCTCAGAGTCCATAGTCTCTCATGGTTCGTCTCCCCCTCCGATTCCCCCCCTTCAGTTTTCCCTTCCTGCTATCTTCTTTTTTTTTTTAAACATATAATGTGTTATTTGTTTCAGAGGTATAGGTCTGTGATTCAACTGTCTTACATGATTCACAGCGCTCACCATAGCACATAACCTCCCCAATGTCTATCACCCAGCCACCCCATCCCTCCCGCCCCCCACCACTCCAGCAACCCTCAGTTTGTTTCCTGAGATTAAGAATTCTTCGTATCAGTGAGGTCATATGATACACGTCTTTCTCTGATTGACTTATTTTGCTCAGCATAATATCCTCCAGTTCCATCCACATCAT
>NW_027838856.1:0-267 GCF_054177405.1 Leptonychotes weddellii
GCCACTCATTCTTGCAAACCAAGGGATCCTCGGACCACGGTGTCACACCTGGGATTCTGCCCCACTTAACACCTGAGCACCTTAATGTTCCCCACTGTAGCAGACTTCTAAAAGTTCAGATTTTGCTTATAATACTTTGTGGTAACTTCTGTAAGTAGGCTTCCTCCCTGCCACTGTATCCATAGCTGTATCTCTCCCAGTTCAACTCTCCGCACCTCCTAACTTCCAAAAGAGGTCACTTTTCTACTTGTAGACTTGCAGTTTTTG
>NW_027838857.1:0-267 GCF_054177405.1 Leptonychotes weddellii
GGAGAGTTGATCATGAATAACCTTGTTTAGTGCAAACTTGGTAAGAATTATAAGGGAAACAAAGCTTTCTTTCTTTTTTTTTTTTTTTAAAGATTTTATTTATTTATTTGAGAGAGAGAATGAGAGAGAGAGCATGAGAGGGGGGAGGGTCAGAGGGAGAAGCAGACTCCCTGCTGAGCAGGGAGCCCCTTGCGGGACTTGATCCAGGGACTCCAGGATCATGACCTGAGCCGAAGGCAGTTGCTTAACCAACTGAGCCACCCAGGC
>NW_027838858.1:0-267 GCF_054177405.1 Leptonychotes weddellii
TCACCCTGAAAGTCCATGTGGCTCTGAGTCACCCTTGGTCACCTGCAGCCACGGGCATCTTAGGTAGTTAGAGCCTTGCCTCCAAAGGCTACAGATCCACAACCCTCCATTCTTCTCCACTCAAGGGCTGTGTACTTCAGCCGACATCAGCCTGACCCTCGTCCTGCGATGGCATGTCAAGTGGCTTTCTCATGAGAACCATACACTGCCTCAGGGCGGGCCACCAGCCATCTGGTCCGCATGAGTAACCGAGGACACTGATCACGT
>NW_027838859.1:0-267 GCF_054177405.1 Leptonychotes weddellii
AAAGAGGCAAACCAGAATACATTAACCTAACTATATTAAAAGGCACCATCTTTCATCTAGTATCTACTAGATATGCAGTCAGAGAAATAGCCTAAATGATCTCATCCTCATAGAAATAGTCTTGTACTTTTTGACAAACTTGTAGAGAAAAATCTTCATGACCTTGAGATAGACAAAGAGTTTTTAGCATGACTAGAAAGAGAAAAATATATACCAGGGGAAAATATTTAGAAATCATTTATCTGGTGAAAGACTCGTATTAAAAAT
>NW_027838860.1:0-267 GCF_054177405.1 Leptonychotes weddellii
TCTTTTCGCTTCTCTCCCCAGATATGCAAGACAATGCTCAGGAAAGCTCACTGCCAGAACTATAGGAACACACGGAAGTAAGCAGCCGTACTGCTGGTAAACACATCTGGGCTTTCCGCACCCCGTCCCCCAGCCTGCCTGATGAAGCGCTCGCCCTCCCCCTCCCGCACCTGTCGGCCCCCAGCTGAGCTGCGGAAAGTGACCCGCGTCTCCATGGCGACGCGTCACAAAGCAGCCACGCGCAGCCCACAGCACCCAGTCCAGCAG
>NW_027838861.1:0-267 GCF_054177405.1 Leptonychotes weddellii
AAGAAAGGTTAGTGGTGTGACTGTAGTTTCTGTTCAGTTCGTTTCTCAGGCTGTCATCAAACAGAGATCATTTCTAATTCATTTTGCAAGATCATCGCCTACTACTTTTCCACCCTATAGCAGGCAAAGGGATATTACTTCTTTTTAAATGAAGAACCTTTTATCCTTACGTTGAATTTGAGGGCTGCTTATCATGTTAATGTGGGGCAAATGATAACTTCTTCAGACAAACTTCTAGCCAGACGTCAGAGAAGCCTAGAGAAAAAT
>NW_027838862.1:0-267 GCF_054177405.1 Leptonychotes weddellii
ACATGCCATAGAGAAACATAAATCAAGGAAAGGGATAGTAATTGTAGGGTTGCAAGGTGGGTTGTCACAGTGAAAGTGACATTTGATTAAATGTTTAGAAGTAAGCAAGTCATGTCGATATATAGAGGGAAAACCTCAGTGTTTGAAGTCAGAGCCTTGGTAAAGACCCTAAAGGTGCAGTTTGTCTACATTTTTTTTTTAAGGAAAAACAAGAATTCCAGAGTGTTCTAGAAGATAAAATAAAGGAAGAATGCTAGGTAAGGAGTA
>NW_027838863.1:0-267 GCF_054177405.1 Leptonychotes weddellii
GCGGTGGGCCACGTCCCCTGTGGTCATCCACCTGAAGAAAGGCGGTGGAACCGTGCAGATGGGGACCTGCGGCACCGGGTGGCTGGGGGCGGCCATGGTCATGCATCCCAGATCCCAACCCAGGCCGGCCGCTCCGCAGCCCTGGCTCCCGATCCCAGTCCTCAGCCTCCCCCAGGGCAGAGGCTCCACAAGGCGGATGGAGGCCGTGGCCACAAGCACGTCCTGGGTGGGCAGCCCATCGGTGCCTGAGGGACGGGAAAGGAGGCG
>NW_027838864.1:0-267 GCF_054177405.1 Leptonychotes weddellii
GGAGGGGGGTGGGGGGAAGGGCAGAGGGAGAGAGAGAGAATCTTAAACAGGCTCACGCACAGAGAAGAGCCCAACATGGGGCTCCGTCTCCTAACCCTGAGATCATGACCTGAGCCGAAATCAAGAGTCAGTCATTTAGGGCGCCTGGGTGGCTCAGTCGGTTAAGCGGCTGCCTTTGGCTCAGGTCATGATCCCAGGGTTCTGGGATCGAGTCCCGCATCAGGCTCCTTGCTCAGCAGAGAGCCTGCTTCTCCCGCTGCCTGCCTA
>NW_027838865.1:0-2245 GCF_054177405.1 Leptonychotes weddellii
TTATATTCAAGGTCAACACTGCCTTACACTTTCACCCCAATTTATAGATTTTATCTTTGACAAGAGGCCTTGGGACACAGAGGCCTTAGGAGCCCACAGAAACTAGTCCTAGTGCATTATTATTTGGCTACCACTTTGCTCAGGATTTAGAAATGACCCATTGATAAAGAATCACAAAACTGAGATTTTTGACAGATATATATATATTTTTAAAGATTTTATTTATTTATTTGACAGAGAGAGACACAGCGAGAGAGGAAACACAAGCAGGGGGAGTGGGAGAGGGAGAAGCAGGCTTCCCGTGGAGCAGAGAGCCCAATGCGGGGCTCGATCCCCAGACCCTGGGATCATGACCCGAGCCGAAGGCAGACGCTTAATGACTGAGCCACCCAGGCGCCCCAAGACCCAGTTCTTTTGAGAGTGAAGCGGCACTATTGATAATTACAGGAGACAAGGGTATGCTGTCCCCTGGGACACAGCGGGATGAGCCCGGGCGTGGGGATCAGACAGACCTGGGTTCCAGTCCCAGCTTAGGCACCCACTTGGGCAAATTACTTTCTGTCTCTGTGCCTCAGCTTCCCCATCAGTAAAGTTTCTATCTCGTGAGGTTATTATGAGTAGCAAACATAAGATGAAAAAAAGCTTCCAATCCAGGGGCGCCTGGGTGGCTCAGTGGGTCAAGCGTCTGCCTTCAGTTCAGGTCATGATCCCAGGGCCCTGGGATCAAGCCCCACATCCGACTCCTTGCTCAGCGGGGAGCCTGCTTCTCCCTCCGCCTCTGCCTGCTGCTTTGCGTACCTGTGCACTCTCTCTCTCTCTCTCTCTCTCCGGCAAAAAAGTACATAAAACCTTTGGAAAAAAAAAAAAAGCTTCCAGCCCAGGATCTGGCACTCCCTAAATACTACAAGCCTGTAATCTCTTATCTAGAATTCAACAAGCTCTGAAAACTGAAAGCTTTTCAAACACATTTGGTGGCAAAACCTGACCGTGACCAATGCATGGCTATTTAGAATCTTTATCCCACTTGGTGTAATTTATCTTTATGTTTTGCTGCAGAAATATTAATGTGTCTGATGACAGGGTGCTGGTCCAGTGTGTATGTTATGTCCAAAACATAAAAATGCCCTTGTCCTCAGAGCATTAACATAAAACTTAAGCCGAGGGAACAGCTTAACAAGGAAGAACATTCTTTTTTTTTTTTTTAAGGCTTGTATGTGTGTGTTATCTTCCAAAAGTCCAAACTTTCTGTATTAGATTGGAAGGATGAGGACTCTAATTATAGTTTCAGTGTCTTATACAGACTTAAATCCCTTGTCACCTATGAATACAGTTATGGAGTGTTATATTATGTGAAAAATGCCATGTTTAGTTAAAAAAAAAAAGTAAGGTAAAATAATGTGTAATCTATGCTCTTGTTTGTTTTAAAAAGAAGTATATACACATAAGCTTATCTGTGCATAGACCATCTCCAGAAGCATTCTTTAGGGTGGAAACAGCGGTCGTCTCTAGAAACAGAGACACGGAGGTTGTTGGGAAGAGGAAAACTGATGTTGACATTTTTATTCCACATACAGACCCCATTTTTTAAACATGAATTATAAAGGTAAAAGATGCTTCGTACCCATCAGGATGGCTAGAGGTGTGAGACAAACAGACAACGGCTAGAGTGGGCAAGGATATGGAACAAAGGGAATGCTTGTGCACTGTTGCTTGAAATGCAAAGTAACGCAGCTATGGGAAACCAAATGGAGGTTCCTCAAAAAATTAAAACCAGAACTACCATAGGATCCAGCAATTTCACTTCTGAGTATAAACGCAGGAGAATTGAAAGCAGGGTCTCACACAGATAGTTGCGCCCCCATGTTCACTGCAGCATTATCCACAGCATTAACCCAAGAGTCTGTCGGTGGCTGAATGGATACACAAAACGTGGCCTATTCGTACAGTGGAATATTCTTCAGCCTCAAAAAGGAAGGAACTTCTACAGACACATGAAAAAGTGCTCAATATCGCTCAGCATCAGGGAAATCCAAATCAAAACCTCAGTGAGATACCACCTCACACCAATCAGAATGGCTAGAATTTACAAGTCAGGAAACGACAGATGTTGGCGGGGATGCGGAGAAAGGGGAACCCTCCTACACTGTTGGTGGGAATGCAAGCTGGTGCAGCCACTCTGGAAAACTGTATGGAGGTTCCTCAAAAAGTTGAAAATAGAGCTACCCTACGATCCAGCAATTGCACT
>NW_027838866.1:0-267 GCF_054177405.1 Leptonychotes weddellii
CACACAACGGACGCCCAGTAGCTGCTGGTCAGTCCAGGGCACGAAAGGTAGAGACCAGCTCTGGGCTGGTGGAAGCACACTGCTTTGATTTTCTTCTTTTTCCCCATCTGCATTTTGTTGCTTTTCTACCGTGATGATATGTTTTCATTCTTTCTACTTAGTAGAGGTGAGCCGGAGATCATCTGACTAAAAATAAACCTCATGAGAAGAAAGGGACTGGGGATGTAGCTCATTCCCTCCTTCAGGAAGTTTCTGCCATCCTGCTCT
>NW_027838867.1:0-267 GCF_054177405.1 Leptonychotes weddellii
AACTTTAATAGTTGGTTGTAGGAGAAAATGTGGTCTCTATATTTTTTAAAACTTTCTTTCCTAAGCTTTTTTTCTCTACAGGTTGATCTACAGAATTTTAGAAAAGCTCTTCAAATGTACTCTTAAAACGGTTATATTTTCCACAGTTTGGCTATTGTGCACATTGCTGCTATAAACATCGGGGTGCACGTACCCCTTCGGATCCCTACTTTTGTATCTTTGGGGTGAATGTCCATCAACAGATGAATGGATAAAGAAGATGTGGTA
>NW_027838868.1:0-267 GCF_054177405.1 Leptonychotes weddellii
TTCTTGGGACCTTAGGGTTGCTGGCCTCTTGTTTTCCCAGCCTGTCTTCTGCAGGAGGGGCCTGCCGTGCTGTTACTCAGGCAACCCTGTTTGGGCCGAGTTGCCCTGCGCCCCTGTGGCGGGAAATGGGCTCAGCTGGAATCAGTCTTTGGGGCTTTTGTTCTCTGGCGGCTTTCCACGTCTCTTCCGCGAGTCAGAGCAGAAGAGACCGTTTCTAACCCTCTGCCTCAGAGCAGAGAGACCGCAGTCTGTTCTTCAATGAGTTCG
>NW_027838869.1:0-267 GCF_054177405.1 Leptonychotes weddellii
TCGAGTCCCGCATCGGGCTCCCTGCTCGGCGGGGAGTCTGCTTCTCCCTCTGACCCTCCTCCCTCTCGTGCTCTCTGTCTCTCATTCTCTCTGTCTCAAATAAATAAATAAAATCTTTAAAAAAAAAAAAAAGATAAAAGTTGTGGTAAACATAACATGTATCATTGTAACCTTGTAACCATTTGTAAGTGTGCTGTTCGGTGGCTTAACCCCATTCACCATGTTGGAATAACATCACCACTATCTGTACCCAAAACATTTCATCAT
>NW_027838870.1:0-267 GCF_054177405.1 Leptonychotes weddellii
TGACTGGAAACCGATGGCTTTCTGGGTATTACAGACTTTGAGCCCCTCGTTTCTCTCAATTTCTCTGAAAAAAAAAAAATGTGTCAGTGTCCATTTGGGATGGCTTCACATCACCAGTGAGAATCTAACACGACTTTCTTCTTTCTCATTGACTTCCTCATCGAGCTGCACAGGAATTAGGAGGTGGAGGCCCTAGAAGCGGTTCTGCCCCAAGGTCAATGAGGGTGTGTTTCCTCAAGAGTGCCCTGGCTCCAAATGCATCAGTGG
>NW_027838871.1:0-267 GCF_054177405.1 Leptonychotes weddellii
AACTCTGGCCTATCCTGCAGTCCTCATGCAGGCGAGAAAGCCTTACCCCATTTTGGTCTGGAGCATCTCCATTTCTGCCCAAGAGCTGGACACTTGGGAAGGTAGACTTAGATGAAAACTCAGTTCCTGCTTACTTTACCCTTTACATTCTGCTATTTCCAAGCAGAGTTTGCATTAGCTAAACATTCTTACAAATGGAATAGAGTCATCACTAAAATTAAAATATTCAGGGGCACCTGGGTAGTACAGTTGGTTAAGTGTCTAACT
>NW_027838872.1:0-267 GCF_054177405.1 Leptonychotes weddellii
ATGGAAAGAGCCAAGATGTCCATCGACAGATGAATGGATAAAGAAGATGTGGTATATTGGAATATAATGGAATATTATGCAGCCATCAAAAGGAATGAAATCTTGCCATTTGCAGCAATGTGGATGGAACTGGAGGGTATTATGCTGAGCGAAATAAGTCAGTCAGAGAAAGACAAGTATCATATGATCTCACTGGTATAAGGAATTCTTAATCTCAGGAAACAAACTGAGATTTGCTCGAGTGGTGGGGGGTGGGAGGGTTGGAGT
>NW_027838873.1:0-267 GCF_054177405.1 Leptonychotes weddellii
GCCCACTTTGCTTCAGAATCACAGCCCAAAATGTCAGATTTCAGGGGTACATAAAGATTTTCATAATCAGGTGATCTTGTTTATTTTGATGATATCTGTGACATTTTAAATTACTTGAACACCTATCTCCAAAAGCCAATGAAAGGCATTCATGTTCCTATTTCTCAGTATTGTAACTAAATCAGTCAAGAGCAACTCTGAAATTTAATTTTTTAAAAGATTTTACTTACTTATGTGAAAGAGAGAGAGAGCATGAGCAGGGGAAGG